>NW_011889737.1:34767-41723 GCF_000151845.1 Pteropus vampyrus
TATACGTTTTTGTTTGTTTATTAATCATGTACTATTTCGCATTCTGTGCTACAACATAACTAGCACGAAACAATCAGAACCATAAATGATAGTAAGAAAGCTGTGTCTGCTGATGCCCACGCGTCCTCGTTTTAAAGCAGATTTGCTTTCCGATTCGAGTTCCTGCTTCTCATCTACTTGTAAGTCCCTCGCGGGGCACGGGGTGTCGGGGGAAGGTCGGTTTTTTGAGCTAAAGCAACGTAATGGTCTTAGACGTGTATCTATTTCTAACTGTGAAGTTTGTGTAACTTTGTTCCGCTGTGTGCGTATCCGCCAGGATAGACGTATCTGATAGAAACGTCCAATCAAATGACAATTCATTCTTTTGTCTAGGAAAAAAAAAGTGACACTGAGTTAATAGCCAAGGACCCGTGCGTGTGATCGTACAGGGCCTGTGCCTCCCTAACACCGCAGGCTCTGCGGACGCCACTGCCAACTGGAGGGACGTTTATACCGAGCATGCCGTTCCGTTCGCCAAATCGACGCATTCGCGAGTGACTGAAAGTGTTAGGAGGCTTTTTGTCCTCGCTTCGCTCGTAAGTCTCACGGGGAAAATCAGCCTGTGCCTTGATGCAGCCTTTGCAGTCTGCGGATGAGAGAGAATTTATAAAGACGTGCTAGACAATATGTTTCATCGGAGGGTCGAGGGTGTTTGTGGACCCGTGGATGTCTGGAACGGACAATCGGCTGCGTATTTTACAACTAAAATTTAAAAATGTTTTGGACTTACAATGTATCCGTCGTCCCGCATCATAGTCATAGCGCGATGACGAGAATGGAAATAAATAGAAATAGGGAGCAGAAGCTCCCAGCGCATCAGAAGAACGTTTCTGTGCAAACGAAGGCGCGTTAAGCAGAGCTCCAGTGGAAGGGGGAAGAGGTAGGGGACTCACGGCCCCTCCCCAGACGCCTGTCCCCAGAACCCGTGACCGCAGGAGGTAGCGTGGGAAACGGGACGAGGGCTTGGGCTAGCGCGACGTCTGCGGCTCAGCCACGCTTGCGAGGACAGGGACCGTGTGTCGGGTTATCCCGGGCCAGCCCCGCGGGATCTCACGGGTCTTTACGGCTGACCACGAGGAAGGCGGCCGAATCCCCGTGACGCGCGGGAGGAGGACTGTCCCTGGCTTCGAGGACTCCTGGAGCTGGCGTGGTGACAAGCAGGCTTCCCCCTCCGCAGTTGGCGAAGCCTCGCTGCCCCTCGGACGTGGGCCCGGCCAGACCCGTCTCGAACGTCCGTCCTGCGCAACTGTGGGCTAATGACCTTGCTGTTTTAAGGCCCTGACTCGGGGGTACTTTCTTACAGCAGCCGTGGCAAGCGAACACGGGCTCCCATGCCACTCAGGTGGGGAAGGGACAGAGACATGGTCACTGCAGAGTGGGGACATTTCTCGGCGATGTTGTGTCGCGTCGGCGTCAATGACTCCGGAGAGGGAGGGAAGGAGAAGGTGTCACTGTTCCCAGGATGCAGAACCTCCTGCGGCCACAGCCCCCTCTCTTGTTCCTTTGAGTTCACCTCAGCTCAGTTTTCCAGAATATTCTAAACCACGGTTCCGCCACCGCATGTTGCTGGGTCACAAGTGCCGTCACCATTAGGGATGGGACGGAGGCGTAGCCCGGGCTGGCGAGGACTCCGCACCGTCGATGGCTACTCCCTTCCGAGTCCCGGCCCCCCTTCTCCAAGGACAGCTGCACCGCCCCCCACGCGTTAGCGAGCGAGCAGCCCCCACTGGCAGTCCCCACGCGAGGCCACTGTCCCTCACGACGTGCCACGCTGAGCTGGGACGTGCTGTCGCTGCCGAAGCCACCCCGCGTCAGTGACTCGGCAGAAAAGAATGAACGTGAACGCCTCAGGAATTTCTAAAATACTGACACGGCGAAGTGATTTGGGGGTGCCCGTTTATCTCAAAGACGCTTTTCGATGTAACTTCACCTGCGTTTTTTTCACTTTTTTTTTTTTTTTTTAATGGAGCTACTGGAAAATTCAACATCCCATGTGTGCCTCACGCTTGTGGCTTTACACGTCCTTCTGCTGAACAGCAATGATCTTGAACCCGTGTTACTTACAAGTGACCGCCACCCCTTCCGCTCACCGGCGCACGTTCCGCCAGTGGGCTGTGGAAGTGTCCGTCAGGAACAGTGGAAATTTCAAACGACAAATGCGGTCATGGGAAGCATCCTGTGAAACTCATGGCGTGACGTCCACAGTGTAGCCTGGCCGTGCTTCGCGCGCACGAAGCTGCGAGTGGACCCTGGGGAAACTCTGATTCGTGGCTCCTTCCTGCAGAGAACTTGAAACGAGTTATTCAGAGCCGTGAGGAAGACAGAAAGGGATCGTGGGAGATGCTCGCGATCTCTCCGTGCTGCTTCTTACATTTTTCACTTTAATGACTCATTTTACGTGCTGTCCGATCGTAAGGTGACGTGAAGACGTGTGAAGAAAGTCGTTTTTTCTTTCAGACTTCTGAGTGTGGCGCTACCGTGTCTCGGGACGCCGGCACGCGTCCCACTGTGCGCTTGAACGAAACGTGGAGGAGACCGTGCAGTCATCAATCACTCATTCGTTTAATGAAGTAATGGCGGAGGGCTGTCCACACATGAAGCGTAGGAGCCTAAAAATAAAGCCTCGCCAAGTGAGAGGGGACGAGCCAGGAGCTGACATCAGTGAGAATGGGAAGGTCTGACTCAGGCAGAAGCCCAGACAGGGTCCCGATGAGGGGACAGAGGCAGCGGGTGTGTCTGATAAAGGGGACAGGGACGTCCAGGGGAGGAAGGCGTGGCTGTCGGTACAGATCACGTGACACGGTGACGCCGACTCTAAACAGTGTGTTTACTCCTCAGTCCGGAGTCACCGGTGCTGGAGTCGTGACATCCGATTTCTCGTCATCCTTGTAAGAAGTTCTTTTGGGACGCCAGGTTGACCAGTCCCCATCCAAAGACGACTCTGTTCCATTTTAACATCCTGAGGATTTGAAAATGAGACGAGCAGGCAGGTCCCTTGGGACGGCCGCTCCAGCTCCATTTGAAAGAGACTCTGTTTACTTATTTACTAATTTTTGGACAGGCTTATGGCCTAAGGGGAGCCTGGCACCCATCTTCGTGGCGCCCCATTCGTGTGGGGGAGGCGAGCAGGGGGAATTGTAGGGCACCCAGGAGCACAGGCCGGGCATGGGGCCCTTGTCACCTGGGAGGCACTGCAGAAGCAGCGTTAGGATGCGCTCGGTGTGCTTTAGGCTCTGAGCATCTGAAAATTGGGACTCCGGGGAAGTGTCAGGGTGCACGCCCAGCAGGTGTCCTCCGCCGCGCCCTGCGCCGTGCGGGGCCGTGGACGCGTCACCCCCACACCCCGAGTCCACCCACAGGTGAAGCAGGCTGACAGCTTCCCAGTCACCGTCCTGTGTCCTCTCTCCTCTGCCGGGGAGTCAGGGGTGAAATGCGTCAGCCCCCTGTCCTGGGTTGGGGACAATGTGTCCAACAGCCCGCCTCCCCTCCAGTGGCTCTCCCACGGAACGGCCGAGCCCCGGCGGCCGGCTCCGTCCCCTCCGGTCAACGCCCTGTCCTCAGCTCCGGTCCTTCTCCCGGTCACTTTTCCCTGAGTCACGTTTGGATTCGACGCCGTGCGCCCAACTCTGTCCCAACGTCTGCTCCGTGGGGAACTCAAACTAAGGTGTCCCCAGGAGCGAGACGCGAAGGCCAGACTCTCACTCCAGCATGGATATAATTTCGGAACGGGCCGGGCGCACGTTTCAGACGTCTTCGTTTCGATACGTCGGTGATGAGACCGGATTGCGTAGCGCTAGGCACCGCTTTGCCGTGTCGTGGGATTAGTCTGAAAGGTGTCTGGGGAGAAGCTTGAGCCTCGGACTCAGTTGAGAATTCCCGCTCTAACGCTTTCATCCGCAAGCTCTCGTGGTGCTGCAGCCTATGCCTCGCTCGCCATGGCACTGCTGTGCGTCAGGGACCGATGAAGTCTCCAGGGCCACGGGCTCCCTCGGGTGCCAATCGAAGACCCGAGTCCTTCGCGGAGGTGTGAGTCCTGCAGGCGGCGAGGGCGTCGCTCGATGGGGCTTCCTCGGAGCTCCCTGAAGACAGCAGAGCGGGGTTCTCGAGGCCCCTATCGTACTGGAAAACGTCTCCCTGGCAAACATGGTTACAGGGCTCGTATCATCCGCATTTCTCTCTCCACGAAATCCCAGAAAATCACTTACACGTACGGCAAGGAAGATGCCACGGGGCCGTGCCGCTCCTGTGGCAGGGTCACGGTGCCCGCATGCACCTGTCCCGTCTGGGCGCGTGAACGCCTCGTGACGGCGCATTGCCCGCCAGCGACGTGGCGATGCCGACCCCCGTGTCGCCGCGGAGGGCGCAGTGACAGCCTGCCTGGGTCTCCGTCAGGCGGGAGCACTCCGAATCGAGGAGGCCGAATGGACGAGAGCGAGCAGGGGCCTGAGGCCAGCCCGCCGGGTTCCGGTGCCGGCCGGGCCCCGCGGACCCCATGCTGATCGCTGAGTCTGTGCCTCGGTCTCCTCCTGGGCAGAGCGCACTCAGAACAGCGTCCCCTTCCGGAGCCTCGAGGATGCTGCCCGCTGCGTGATTGTCGCCTGCGACCACGGCTGGGTGACTGTGCTTCAGCTCTGGAACTGTGTGCCCGGGTTAGCGCAGGCCAGACGGGTGAAGCCATCCCTTTGCACGCCAGCCTGTGGGTCCCCGGGCCGTCCACACCGGCTATGCATCCAGGGGTCCCACGAGCCCCTCAGCTTCTAAAATTCACTACAGTGACTCACAGAACTCAGGAAAGCGCCCTGCTACCAACGACGCGTTTCATTGTAAAGGGTACGCGTCGGCCGAGATCTGGGGGGCAGGCAGGGGGGTGAACCCCTCCCGTGCGATCACAGCACTCGCCCCCCAGCATAGGGAAGGGTGCGCACACCAGCAGAAGGGTTCGGGCGCCAGAGTTCCCACTGAGGTGCCCTGGGGAGCTGGAGGGAGTCACTTGGTCTGACACCCCCGTCTCCAGCCCCCTCCCTTCCCCGGGGTGTGGGGGCATCGGAATGTCTCAGCTCCCTAATCCCGCATCCGTCATCCGCTGACCTCTTTCCTGAAGCTACCTGTGGCCCCCACATGACTCATCTCATTAGCATAACAAAGACACTTCTGTCACTCAGGAGAGTCCTAGGGATGGAGACAGCTGGGCAGGAACCCTGCACAAGGAGCAGATGAATTATGTATTATCCCGCGCGTGTCAAGTGGCTGACACGGGGCCACTGCTCCGTGCACGTCAGCCAGAGTTCAGAGCATCGGGCAGCAGGTTTTACGTCTCATTTTACGGTCCTCTCCGCTTGAAATACGTGCACCTGTGTCTGTTTCTGCAGCTCCCACTCTCTCTGCAGCCAGAAGAAATTCTGCGTCCGCCGCTGCAGAGGTGGCTCCTGAGCTCCGCACACGCTGTCGGGATTTGTTCCCGCAGCTACTGCCGCGCCGTCCGCTCGTTCTGCCTCTAGGGTCCCCAGACCGGGCAACGCTTTTGTCCTGCATTCTGTCTGCTCACAAATATCCCCTGGGCCCACGGGAAGCGCTCATCGATTTTTTTTTTCTTTCCACAAATAAATCAGTGTTGGCTAAACCGCCTCAGATTTTCTCCGTGGGCTTTGGTTGTCAGCAGACCCGCATGGCGTGGACCTCTACGCGCCTTCGTTTACGACATTTCTGTCCGTCATCACGGCCACATGAAAAGCATCTCAGTTTCCTAGCGGCTAAGCACGATTTCGTTCTCAGAACTTTTTTAAATGCAAGGTGCGAATTTTAATTTAAATGTATGCGCCGGCGTGGGAACATCCGATTTCTTCATTGGCTTATTTAAATCGAAGTGGCAGGAATCAGGTAGAAAATCAAAAGTGAAACAAGAAAACGGGGCCCACGGTGGATGTAAATAAACTCGAATCCGCTCCGTGAAGCCACCGACCCCGTCCTGTCTGAATTAGTCCATTTCGCAAAGAGGTGCCGTGCTCCTTTAGACACGCGACCTCGACTCCTTTAGAAGGTCATTCCCACGATCACACGCGAGATTCAAAATTGTAAACGCCCTCGGTCTACGTGGCCAATACCTGTGGATAATTGACGAAGCCGGGCGCAGACGGAGGTGGCCGATTCACGCCCGCACCGTCCATCGGGCCACCGTAGCAGGCTTGTGCGAAGTGCATGTGCGCTGCGTGTCTGCATTTCGCTGCTGGAAGTGGCCCGTGGCCGTCGGCGATACTGAGGACCTTCCGAGGAGCCCGGTGGGGAGATGCAGAGGCGGCGTTGCGGGAGGAAGCGTTGTGTATCACACAGGGCTCTCCAGGGAAACGGAACTAATAAGACACACGAACAGCAGAGAGGCTCGTTATGAGGAACTGGCTCCTGTGATTACGGAGGCTCAGGGGTGTCACGATCTTGCGGCTTCGAGGTGGCGATCCGGGGGAAGCAGGCCTGTCTGAGGGCAGGAGATCACCCACGTCCCAGCTCAGGCGGCCAGGCAGGCAAAGGTCCCTTCCACTGAGTTCTTCGTTTTTGTTCTATTTGGACCTTCAACTGCTTGCACGAGGCCCACCCACACAGCAGAGGCCGAGTCGCTTTAGTCGGTCTACCGACTTGGATGTCCGTCTCATTCAGAAAAATGTTCACCCCAGTATCTAGGCACCCACGGCTGAGTCGAGTGGACACATGAATCCGCCGCATCGGTGGAGAGGCGTCCCACCCCCTCTTTACATGGCGTGGCTTTCCCGTGCCCTGTCACACCTCCGTGACCCCGACAGTTCCTACAGTTTGGATGCACGTAGAGGCACTGCCCTGCAGCACTGGGAAAGAGGTCAAGCGTGTGCTCTGTTATCTCGATGTGCAAAGCACGCGGCTTCCCAGAAGCCCTCGCCAGCGCCCGCACC
>NW_011889737.1:44062-54766 GCF_000151845.1 Pteropus vampyrus
ACAAATTTAGAATAATGCTGTTTATAAGCTAAATTGCTGATGCCAGGGTTGTCATTTATTTTTCTTTCTCAAGCGGGCCTGCCGCGCGTAGGTGCTGCCTGCTTGCTTGGAGAGTCGCGAGTCATTCCTCACTTAGATTAATTAAATCCTCGCATTCCGTGGTTTTCTTTAGCGCCTGTGACAAATCGGTGTGGGTCAGAGCTTACGTTTCAAGTTCCAGTTGCAAGGCAGGACGCGTTTTTCCGTGCACAGTGAGTTCTCCAACGACAGACGTGGGCTTCGTGCTCACGAAGACGCTCTCGGCCGCCCCTCGGGGGTCTGGGGAGAGCTCAGTGAAACCCGGTGCTCACGTTAGTGGGAGGCGCACGTGGCTCGAGGAGGTCGGCGCCTTCGAAGTCCTCGTTCTTTTAGAGTCGCGGCCTTCACGTGCTTGTCCCCTGCGTCCTGCGTCTCCGGGGCGCACACCGAGCGGGCCTACGACAGGTGACGTCTCCGAGCGAAGCAGGATTGCAGAAACTCACGAACCTCTTAGAAGGGCAGACGGGAAGTCACCCGAAGTCACCGCGGTGTTCTACTCAGTTCGCGATGCGGGAAACGTGCTGTCGCAGGGGTTGGGCACGGAAGTGGCAAATCACATGGCACGGCGCGCTCGGCCCGGTCGACACTGTCTGGCTTAGACGGAGGCAATGCACAGCTACGGGGACCGGCCGGGGTCCCACGGCTCACGCGCCACGAGGCCCGTGTGTTCCCAAGCGGACTTCCCAGTCTTCTCTGCGTGCCAGACTTTCAAGATCCGAGGCTTCGTAAGAGGGGCCGAGCTGGATCCAAACCAGCACCGACCTGTGCGGACGTAGTCTCGACATGATGCCCGTCCACTACAGGACATTCAGGCCCAGTCGGAGCTGCCAATTTTGCGGTGCTTCAGATGGGGGACCCGGAGAGGCTTGTCATCATTGACAGCGAGGTCACGTGGCCAAAACTGGTTTGCAAAGACGCTCAGGGCCACACGTACGGCTTTCTGATGACACACAGGGACCGTGCGGGGGTCGTGGGGGCCGCTCCAGACCAGGGGAGCTCGTCCGAGGCCAGTGTTATTGACCTGTGGTGGTCGGTGCTTCAGGCATCGGGTAATGAGTCAGGGGGAGACGGGAAGGAAACCGGGGGGACCCACACGAGGGAGGGAGGGAGAGGCAGACAAGTGCGTGTGGGGGGCTGTGGCACGGGCCACGTGCTCCTGACTTGGGCGCCTGTGCAGAAAGGAACGGTCGAGGAAGTCACAGTCGCTCTGTCGTGAGTCTACGATGCCGCCATCCGGAGCACGTGCGTCGCACGGCCGTGGGGATGTGGGCACGTGCCGTGGAGAAAGACGCAGGAAGCATGGCCCGTGCGTGCTGTGCGTGCGGGGCGGGCATGTGCCGGACTCAGACCCGTGGGGGGCAGAGTCGACGGAGGGTCTGGAAAGCGACAGACTGTGGCGGTTTCGGTGGCCTGACCACTAAGGTGGGCGCCGGAACCACTTCTTGGCAGCCCCACGGGGACGAAGTGGACACTGCCCGGGATGTGCCGAGACCATGGGCGTGACGTAGCCAGCATGCGGGCCCCGGCCCCTCCGCTCGCTGGGACGAGGGGTCGCCTTGCGGTGGCCCCGACGTGGCACAAGTTTCCGGCATCGCTCAGCAGCCCCGCCTCGCCCGCGCGCCCAGCCGGTCGCACAGTCACCGTCGTCACGGGCAGCCTGTGCTCATTGCTGTCCCTCTGCCCCCGGGCCCTCGTTCCAGGGGGACGTAGCCGCCGTGCGCCTTGCTTTAGGCTTCTTCTTGCCGTCAGGGAGACGATTCGTGTCAGGAAAGGCGGGCTGGGTCCTAAGCGACAAGGTCCCGTCCGAGCTGACGCCGTCATTTCCGTTCCGTTGCACGCGAGACCGCGGCTGGGGTGCCGGACTCGGGAAGGGCCGGGACGGCTTCTCTGCCTCTCACGCCCGGGATGCTTCGTGGGGGCTGGAATGTGAACTCGAAGTGGTTCTGACTTGGTGACGTGGCCACAGGGCCACCGCCGTGCGATGTGGGGACACACGATTCCTCTTGCTGCTGCAGCAAATCATCGCCAACTTCAGGGAGCGCACGCCTGTCCTGTGGCGGCTGGAGAGGTGCGCGCTCAGTGTCGAGGTGCCGTCGGGGTGTCTGCAGGGCGCAGTCCTCTGCAGGCCCGAGGGGGGAGCCCCCACTCTGTCGTCGGCCTCCCCTTTCCACTCTCCTTCGGTCGTGACGTCGCCTCCTGCCGACGCTGGCTTCTCATGAGGACCTGGCGGCTGCACCGAGCCACCCAGGTCACCCAGGGTGACCCCCATACCGCAAGACTCTCAACTTCCCCACACCTGCAAGGTCACTTTCGCTGCGTGTTCACAGGTTCCGCGGCCGATGATGCGGAAGTCTTCGGGGACCGTGATTCTTCCTGCCACCCCGGGCGGCTGGGCCCTTCAGGAACCTTCCTCACGGACCGCGGAGGGCTACGGCGCGCATCCCCTGCAGCACCTCGACAACCCGGGCATCTCCTGCGCCCTGCGTGCTCGCGGCCCATGCCATGGACGTCCCTACCACTGGCGTGGCATGCTTAGGTCGTCCTCGGGCGGAGCCTGACACGGTCTCGGACGGCTGTGTCTCGGGTGGCCGGTCCCCCGTCCCCAGGCAGCAGAGCTGGGCTCACAGGAGGGCAGGCTAGCATGTGGCTGCTGCGATGAATAACGTGCGTGCAGAGCCTTATAATGATCTGGGATGCACACAAGGTCTAAGCGGTGCCTGTGAGTCCGGGACCATGATGTGTAGAGTGGGGTGTCTTAGCGTCACTTACAAGTGGGATGCTGGGCCGTGACCCTGGAAACAGAGCACACTGTCAACGTCACATGAGAATTCTGATCTTTGTGGCCATACTCTACTCGAATGTTAGATATTGTAGTAATTCTTGTAAAAGAGTTTAGATTTAGGCAAAATGTTTCTTTTTCTTTTTGGGGCGTGTGGGGGGTTGCACGGTATGGCTCCCAAATTATTTACATTTCAGACCTTTCCACTGTAATTCCCTGGTCTTAAAAAAATAGGTTCGTGTCATCAAACATCAACTTGTGACAGGCTGCCACGAACAGACTGAAGGGACGTAACTGCCATTTTCACGATTTCTGCAGGAGACATTGTCTCAAAACTTACATCCTGTTTAAATGATGCCCCTGAAATCGTTCATGTCACTGTTGAGCGAAGAACCTTTGCAATTAGCGGCTTAGAATTCAGCCCCTCGAACGTGGCCCCGGAGGCTGGTGGCGAGCGTGCTTACAGTTTTAGATCATCACGACTGGAGGGAGGGACCGCGTGGAGCTCGGCTTATCCTTCACACACCTCGGGGGCGTCTGGGAAAGGCAGGACCCAGTACCGGGGTTGAGGAAACAGACTCCTCCGTGCTGGCATGTCCCCAGCGAGACCCAAGGCAAAGCTGAGAGGCTGGGCTAGGATGCTGTCAGCAGGCATCAGGAGACCGGTTTCTGATTAAAGCTTGCGGTTAGGGGTGGAAGGGTCCAATCTCGGGTTATGGCACGAGAGGCTTGTCCCCAGAAAACAAACCAAGGCCCTTGTGTGGGCGTCAGCGTGCAGGGTCACAGGGTTTGGCTCCCCTGCCTCCCCCCGTGGCCCCCTGTCCACACGTACAGCGACCGTCCTGACACGCGGCCTGACCGGGTCGTCCCCAGCTTCGCACTTCTCGGCATCCCTCGTCCCCCCCGTGTGAGGACGTCACCGAACACTCCGTGCACGCCCAGCTCCCGTCCTGTGCCACTCCTGGGGGCAGGGCCGAGGGCCTCCCTCCCCGAATTCCCTCCTCTGCCCTTCCCAGCCCACCTGACTTCAGGCCTGGTTCTCCGTCAGACTGCGCTTGGGAAACAGAGAGAAGCCCTTGGTAACTTAGCGTCTCAGGACAAGCTTCAGCGTTTCCAGCATGGCACAGTTGAAATTTCTTCACGTCACTACGACAGGAGAGGAGGCTTCTGAAAACCGCAAAGGGCCTGCAGAAGTGACCGACTCAGCCGAGAAAGTCCATTCCTGCCTGCCCTCCCCCGCCCCAGCTCAAGGACTCTGCAGCTCATCTGTTGATTCATAGCTTGCTCTCCAACTAATGTCCTTCCTTATCTCTGTAGCTGGGTAGAGATGACCAGACTGTGTAAAACTGCCTGTCATTTTCCGATCGGGGCTCAGCCTTCGGAGAGGAGTCCGCTGAGCCGGTGCTCACATTCCTAAGTGCTGCTTCCTGCTCATAGTGTCGGCGTCCCGTCTGTCCGAGAACCCTAAAACATCAGCCCGTTGTTCCCTGACAATGACATAGCACGTAAAACGCACCTGCACGTCAGCTCGTCAGCTCCTACGCGGCACAGGGGACTCGGGGTGGCCTCTGATGAGCTGCCCTTAAAATCAGAGGGTTATTCTGGGTCGTCCAGGTGGACCCGGTGATGACTTCCTGACGGGAAAAGCGAACACAAGAGACGCCCAGCGAGGGCCTCTCGGGGACGGGCTCCCCCGGGCGGCTCCGGCTGCAGGATGGAGGGGAGGTCGTGAGCCCAGCGAGACGGGCAGCCTGGGGCCTGCAGTGTGCCCAGGCGACGTGCTCTCTGGACGGGCGACCTGCACAACTACAAGGTAAACAATGCGCTTCGTTGCGTGACGATGACGATGTGTCGCAGCCGCGGGGGTGACTAAGGGAGGTGCTCATAAACATTTGCTACTTGTTAAGGATTTGCACAAACGAGTCCGTGGCTCGCCCGCGGGAGGAAGCCTTGCCCGCAATTCCCTCCGTGGAGGAGGTCAAGGTGGGGGGCGGCGTTGAAGCGGGAGGGGACGCGACCCCATCAGGGGGACGTTGGGAGGCCCCGGGGGGCAGGCCGGGCTCAGCCCGGTGCTTTGTTCCCTGTTGACGAAACGGCGTCTCGTTCGGCTTTTGCCCACCGGGGCCTCTGACGACAAACCCCAGGAATCGGACAGCGGGAGCTGGCGTCGTTGGCTGGACCCCCCACCATCCACCGCGTTCCGCCTGTCACCAACGCCCCCCGGAGCCGCGGACCCCGTTGAGGAGTCTGTGATACACCCGAGGCTCCGTTTCTATGTCATCGCGCTCCTGGAGCAGCAGTGCGTGGGGGGCCCACGGCGACATCGCCGTTCCGGGCGGTGGGGCGTGGCCGACGCATCCCGTGTCCTCGCATCCCTCGGCCACCCGGAAGGCCCTGCCCTCCATCCTTCCGTCAGAGTCGGCAGCCGGACAGGACCCCAGTCCCTGCGTGCTCTGCGGTGGCGTGTAGGGACCAGTGACTCAGCCGGGGTTAGTCACCTGCCGCTCCGTCCCGGGGCATCACGGAACTCAGCGCTCCCAGGTGACAACACCAAGCACCGAGCAAGGTTTATCATTCCCGTGACGCTAATGTCCGGTCCCTCATGAGGTCTTAAATTGCTTGACAGATGAACAAAAGTTGGCCTTTTAAAGCACCGACCCCCACGGTGACGCTCAGACATGAGTTGGCAGAAATGACGTCACCTTCCGTCGATCGGCCACAACCAGCGGCAGCAAGGCCACCGCAAGAGGGGGTCGTACGAGGTCTGCGACGTCACTTTACGCTGCGCAGACACACTCCAGCGATCAATAATGCCCGCATCTGCTAACCTCGCTTCACTGCCCGTGGGATTAATGCACAGCCCTCTGTGGACATATCCTCACCGTCGACGCGACAATCCACATAGGACTTCCTCATGCGCTTGTCCTGCCCGAGTTCATCGTCAGGGGCAACGCCACTGATGTCACCACTGTGACTGTCAATGGTGACTCTAGATCCTTTAATTGTCTTTACTCTTTGAATTGTTTTTGGCAGTCGTAGACGCTCCCCAAGCTGCATGGCACTCACACAGGGGACATTTGTGTTCTGGGTTGTGCCGCAGATAAAGTTGCACCAGGAAAGTCACAATAGACATTTACCTCACATGAAAAAAAAAAACAACTTGAAGGTTTTAAAACCTACTGGATAAATGTCTGAGACCAACGCTGAGGTGTTTATAGTTAAATATATGTATTAATACACACACACACATTTGCGTGAAATTTTTCACAATATTGCTATGCACCCTTGGAACATATTTATTTGCGAAAAATGAACATTAACCTGGAAGCAAAACTCATTTATCCTTTTGAATTCATTTTAGCAACAGAGGAATATGCGCATCTGAGAGATGTTATGAGCCATTCACAGCGAGACCAATGTCCCGTCATGTCTGCTTCAGCTCCTCTCATGGAAGCGGGGTGCAAAGTGCAGTGTGACACCCCACGGCACCCAACACCTAGGACACACGTACACACACACCCTGCGTCACAGAAGCCACGCACACTGAGACGCAGTGCACGTCACAGACACACACACACACAGACACACACACAGACACAGACACACGACCCACACCGAGAGCTGGCGTGTGCAACTTCTCGTTTTTTGACAGCCGGCATTTTCTCGGTCCTCGGCAATTAAAACAAAACGCAAGAAGGACGTGGGCACCGGAGCGTGCGAAGTGAAGCGTCTTCAGGCTGCGCTCAAGCACTCAGAGCCGTCCCGATGAGTCCCTAACTCCTTTCGTCGAATTTACACTAGATCAGTGTCGTGCGTTTGAACCTGCCGAATTACTGCGTATGAATGAAATGCTGTCTCTCTCTTTTCAAGTGGGATTGCAGATAAGTTTTCATTGGATGGTGAATGATTTCAGCCTTTAAAAACCCATTTAAGAAATGAAATACCCATCGGTTTAGGGTTTGTGAGTAAAATCGCTTTCACTGATTCAGAGAGCATGGTCTCAGAAAAGGAAATTTTGGGGGGGCTAGAATACTATTGGATCAATTACTCCCCTGCATTCCCCAAATTTCCTATCACTGCTCATCTTTCAGTGAGGATGCTGTTTGGCCAGTGCCCACGGACGACCTCGGCGGTCCAAAGTGTAGGAAAAAAGCAGACCGAGGCCTGAAGCAGCCAATCCCGAGACCAAGTCCAGTTTGGGAAGAAACAGTTGAGGGGTGCGACGCAGTCATAGCCCCAGAGAGAATAAGTGGCCAGCAAGGTGACATCAGGGCCACACGTGAGATTTGCTGGATGCAGCTGTGAATGTCAACAGACTACAATGCAGACAAATTTCCAGAAGGTTCTTTCTCATACGGAGCTCATACCAGCTTCCTCCGCTGCGTTGCCTACGAAGCGTCTTTGATAGAGAAGCTAGAGCTGGCACTCTCAGCTTGTCCCTCTCTTCCTCCGGTGTCACAGGCCCTCCTCGTCCCATCCTGCACACGCAGGTGCACGCAGGTGCACGCAGGTACACGCAGGTGCGCACAGGTCTGGAGGCCTCCTTAGCCCGCAGCGTATCCCCTACCCCGTGTTGGCTGGAAACGGGGAAGCTATCCAGCATCGCACCGAGCACTGAGCAAGTCAGTTAGCGGGCACAGCCTGTGGAGACCGACAGATGCTCACTGTCCGGAAGATTCGAGGCGCCCAGCACGGGCGAGGCTGACAGGGAGGGATCCGCCCTGTTTCAGGGACACTCGGCGAGGATGCTGTCCAGAGATGCCCAGCTGGCTGTCGCTCACACGCCTTTGCGTTCACTCTCCCAGCGAAGCCACGCCGGAGGTGGGAGCAGCTTGGCGAAGGGTTTCCTGCTGGCAACATCATAAGCAGCTGGCAGACGGCAGGAACCCACACAGCGGAATTCCCATTGTGTTCATCTTCTGCCTTTCTCCCTCACGCCGTCCACGTGGTCGGACAAACGGTATGGACTTGGTGACTGTCTGAGCTAATCGCCAAATGGACCACGGGGAGATAGCGAGGATTTGGGGGGCTGTGTTTCTTAAGCCCCCCAAAAAGTTCGAGGGGCAGTCGAAGGTGGCAGAAGCGTTCGGAAACTATTGAATAACATGTGTCCTACCTTCGCCCATCCGTACACCCACCCACCATGAGCAACTTGGGATGGTGCGACGTCCTCGCCAGCTCATCCTAGCCGAACTTCTTCAGATATTTCTCCCCTCTGTTATCTGTGTGACTCTTTAAATGCTGGGTGCCAGGTGGCAGAGACTGGATGCCTCCATCCACTTATTTTGAGCGGTTGGGCACGCTTGAAACGGCAGAGGCGCACGGGTTAACTCGCATGCATCTCGAAATCCCGTTCTAAAGGAGGCTAAACATTCCTCCTTCATTCCAGTTTATTTTATTTTCTTTCCAAATACATAAAAGGGCTCTGGAAGGAACATTTCAGCTAGTAATCGCTCGTGGAGAAGGCGTCGGAGCGTTGACCGAGGAGGCTGCTTTCGAGCTGACTGCCATCGATCCACCTGTACCAGGCCACGCACTGGTGGATGGAAACGGGCTTGTCTTTATTCTCACGGAAGAGCGTGCTGGAACCTGAGTGTGCCATTTCCATCTCGATTCTACATTTATGTTTCTGTTGTGTCGAGATAATCATAAGATATCGTGCTCCTTGGGTTATTTATTTATTTATTTTTTTGGTAGAAATAGATATTGCATCAGCTGTGCTGCTCTATGGAGTGCCTCGGACGGTGGGCAAATCCTCCAAGAGTCGCCGTGGAGCGGGGATGGTCACTTTCTCCCCACAGTCAGCGGGGATCGGGGGGCCGTTTTCCAATGAGCACCATGCGCGGGTCCAGCGTCCTCGTCAGCGAGTCCTCAGCACAGGTCCGTGTGCAGAAGTCCAGATGACAGAGCTGACGCTGGGACGGGCTTCACGGCCATGGCCGGGTGCAGTGACGACCCCGGTGCTCCCCGCTCGGTCCCCTCGCCATGCCAGGTCACGTGCTCCCCGTACTGGGGAGTAGGGCGCAGGGCGTTCTTGGGGACCACAGGTGTTACACTAATATCATGAAGTGCAGGGCGCGGGCCAGATCAGCTTCGCCAGAAGCAACGCAGAATCCAGGTTTCGCCGGCAGCTTCTCCTGCCACGTGTCTCGGCGGCCGGGTCCTCACGGCTGTGCGCAAACGGTCCTCTTGATGAAAGCACCGGGAAACCCTAACAAAGCTCAGCGAGGAAACGCTGAAGACACGTCCGGCAGCAGAGGCGCCGGTCTCTGCATGGGAGAGACACACGTCACGCACCGGTCCTCGCTTACCGCGATGGAGGAAAGGCGGCCCTGACTTTCCCTCCCTGCTCCTCTCCGGTCCTTTCTTATAAAGAGAGAAAGATAATCTTGGATCTGTTTACAGACTTATTCCCTGTGTGTTCCGTTTTGGGTTTCTTTTTTTCCTTTTTTTTTTTTTGGTAGAAATACAGTTATATAAAACTTCTGCTTAACTCAGACAGCGTTCTTAAAATATAATGCACAGTTATAGGATGGTTATAGTTCCAGTTTGGGATTTGATTCCCAAAATGGTCATGATTTAATGCTGCCTATTTTTATGACAAAATGGCTTTCTGGGTACAAGTAATTCTAAATTGGAAAAGGCAGGAAACTATTATTTACTGAAAAACCCTTATGGGTCAGGGGCATGGCAGGTAATAGTTATGATTTCTACAAGTGCCAGGCTGAAAAGGTGTTAGTATTTACAGATGAGGAACCTCAGCTGTGAGTTACACCGTCTGCACCGAGCACTGCGCTGTAAGTTTAGTCACGCTGATGCCAGAGTCCAGAGTCCAAACAGAGATGGCCAGACATGGGAACCTCTGTCAGTCTGTCCATCCTCCCATCTGTTCCTGTGAACTGTCCATCCACCCATCCATCCACTTGCCCATCCACTCACCCATCCACTCAGCCACCCATCCATCCATCTATTCATCCATCCATCCATCATCCATCCATCAATCCATGCACCACTCATCCATCCATCCATCCATCCATCCATCCATCCATCCATCATCCATCCATCAGCCATCTATCCATCATCCATCCATCCATCCATTCATCCACCCACCATCCATCCATCATTCATCATCCATCATCCATCTATCGATACATCCACCATCCATCGATGTATCTTGTCTATCTGTCTGCCTATCTATCACCTACTAATCTATCATCAATAAATTTACCTATCTACTTATCTATCTATCTATATATCTATCATCTATCTAGACGCTATCTTTTCATCTATGTATCTAATCTATCTTACATAATCTCTTTATTCATCCATTCATATTTCATCCGTCATCTACCTATCATTTATCTATCACCTATGTATCTATCTACTCATCTACATTGTAACTATAAATATATGTGTATATTAGAAATATGTTCTTAAACAAAATTCGTGTTGTAAAGGCGTAGTTTTAGATTTTTATTCCTCCTTAAATTCCTATTGATACCATTTTTACATTGTTGATCAGAGACATTTTTGTAATGACAATGAGAATTGATCCTGAATTATTTTTTTAGTTTTTAGTATTGATTTAATTTCTTTCCCTAAGTAAGATTGCGTCTCTGAGGTGGTTTAGATCACGTACCCCCAACCCAGCTGCCAGCTGCTCCTTGGAATGGGTCTCAGGTATAAACAAACGAGTCAGGAACAAGCTCTGCTTCTGATATGGGGAGGGGGGGAGGAACTTGGCATGACAGTCTCTGCTGTCATTCACAGCACCTGGGGCCAGAAGGGGACATACAACGGGGGGTCCTGAAGGAAGCCCCCCAACTCCTGCACCGTGCTCACAGATA
>NW_011889737.1:54926-78244 GCF_000151845.1 Pteropus vampyrus
CAAAATGGTCATGATTTAATGCTGCCTATTTTTATGACAAAATGGCTTTCTGGGTACAAGTAATTCTAAATTGGAAAAGGCAGGAAACTATTATTTACTGAAAAACCCTTATGGGTCAGGGGCATGGCAGGTAATAGTTATGATTTCTACAACTGCCAGGCTGAAAAGGTGTTAGTATTTACAGATGAGGAAGCTCAGCTGTGAGTTACACCATCTGCACCGAGCACTGCGCTGTAAGTTTAGTCATGCTGATGCCAGAGTCCAGAGTCCAAACAGAGATGGCCAGACATGGGAACTTCTGTCAGTCTGTCCATCCTCCCATCTATTCCTGTGAACTGTCCATCCACCCATCCATCCACTCGCCCATCCATTCACCCATCCACTCAGCCACCCATCCATCCATCTATTCATCCATCCATCCATCATCCATCCATCAATCCATGCACCACCCATCCATCCATCCGCCCACCATCCATCCATCATCCATCCATCCATCCATCCATCCATCCATCATCCATCTATCCATCATCCATCCATCCATCCATTCATCCACCCACCATCCATCCATCATTCATCATCCATCCATGCACCCACCATCCATCCATCCACCCACCATCCATCCATCATTCATCATCCATCATCCATCCATCATCCATCCATGTATCTTGTCTGTCTGCCTGTCTGTCTATCTATCACCTACCAATCTATCATCAATAAATTTACCTATCTACTTATCTATCTATCTATCTTCTATCTAGACTCTATCTTTTCATCTATGTATCTAATCTATCTTACATAATCTCTTTATTCATCCATTCATATTTCATCCGTCATCTACCTATCATTTATCTATCACCTATGTATCTATCCACTCATCTACATTGTAATTATAAATATATGTGTATATTAGAAATATATTCTTAAACAAAATTGGCATTGTAAAGGCATAGTTTTAGATTTTATTCCTCCTTAAATTCCTATTGATACCATTTTTACATTGTTGATCAGAGACATTTTTGTAATGACAATGAGAATTGATCCTGAGTTATTTTTTTACTTTTTAGTATTGATTTAATTTATTTCCCTAAGTAAGATTGCGTCTCTGAGGTGGTTTAGATCACGTACCCCCAACCCAGCTGCCAGCTGCTCCTCGGAATGGGTCTCAGGTATAAACAAACGAGTCAGGAACAAGCTCAGCTTCTGATATGGGGAGGGGGGGAGGAACTTGGCATGACAGGCTCTGCTGTCATTCACAGCACCTGGGGCCAGAAGGGGACATACAACGGGGGGTCCTGAAGGAAGCCCCCCAACTCCTGCACCGTGCTCACAGATAGTCTGTGGGTCTCATACCGTGCATGCAGAATTCTGAGAAGACTGTGCTGACTCCCACTGCTTGTCCTCCCAACAGGAGGCTGGGGTGGGTGATGACGGTCCCCACGTCACGAGTCAAGGGGGACCAGGGTCTGTCCGTCCCCACATGCACGGTTGCAAAGGGGAACGCTGGGCCTTTGCTGGTAACCCCCGCAGGGGGCCCTTTAATGCCGGCTCGTCTAACACGGCTCCTTCCTGCTGGTGCCTGGGGCTGACCGCTCTGTTTGCTGCAGCCAGGTGGGGAGGGGTGGGGTGGGGTGCCAGGGATGACCCCGTCAACTGCCTCTCTTAGCCCTAATTGTGCCCCCTGGCGGGCTGTGATTCTTACTTCCTGGGCTCAGTGAAGCCTGCTTGGTGTTTCTGGGCGTCTGAAGCGTCTCGTGCGAGATGTTGCCCATGTTCCTGCTGACTGTGCGGGCTCCCAGCACGGCCTGTCGCAGGATTAGTGTGTCCGGCACCGCCTCCCAGGGCCTCCCGCGGCCCGCGGCCCACCCCGGCTCCGTGTGCAGGACGCCCTGCCCCAGCCCCTGCCGTGTCTGTGCCTGCAGCTACACAAAATGGCTTTTCTCAAGCTCGTCCACTTTTATGCAGAGATTTTTAAAAATTTAACACTTTCGACTTTAATTTTTGTAAGCGTGTGCCGGCGCCATGTATATAGATGGGACGGGACGCACGCTGCTCGGACGGTCACTTTATTCCTGTCTTTGGGTGAAGGCGACGCGCTGCCTGGACTCCCTGTTTCCCCTCCATGGCAGGATCACCCAGCTCCGTCTGAAGCTGACCTGCAGCCTCGGGCGCTCACCCCGGGCCCCCTCACCCCCTGCGTCGTGGCGACGCAGACCCGCGCTCTGTGACGATGCGCACGTATGTCACCGTCTCCCCCTCTCAGGAAATACATCTCTCAGCCACGACAGCCCCCTCTCGTCGATTTAAATTCAGGACCTGTGCGTTCTGCCGCCCCCTCCCCAAATAGGGTGCGGACGACACCCAGTGCGGCAAACCGTGCCTGGTCCGTGACGACACGGGAATGTTGGCCGACACAGGACACGGCGATGAGACTGCAGCCATCACCGTGTCAGAGCCGCGGGGCTGGGATGGGGGCACGTGGCCCCTGACAGGCTGGGCGGAGAATCCACAGGAGCGCACGAGCCTGTTCCGCACCGCAATGGTGGCGAATCTGTGCCTCCATCGTTTCTTTCCCTCCATGGAGAGGGGAAGGGGGTGTCACAGACGTCGGGGAGAAATGCCGCTCGCTGCTGGCGCTGCTCTCGGTGAATCGCGGTGCTGAGCGTGTGCGACGTTAGTGCGCGTGACACATCTTCTCGGGCAGGATGACGAGTTTGCAAGTCTGGAGAGGCTGTGGGCGGGGAGAGAGATAGAGGGGGCCAGGCGGACGGTCTCCTGCGGGAGGAGGAAACAATCGGCTCTGGGGACGGGCCTTTCCCGGGGAGCAGGGGGCGCCGGTGAGCCCGACGCTGTCCTCCCGGACGAAGTGGCCACGCTCACGTCGGCCACCAGCATCAGCCCCAGACAGACGCTTCTTCGCTCAGCTTCTCGTGCGTCCTGTGCTCCCGCTGAAGCCATGCCCCTGATGTGTTAAATGTGGGGGCGTCTCAAAGTGCCTTTGAGCAAATCTCTCTAGGAACGGGGTCGTCTTCCTGGAAGGTGTTTCTTAGCGAGCTGTAAGAATCGCAGAGGGACAGACAGCCACGAGCCTCCCCTACATGCTGGCCTTTCTCTCCCGAGCGTGTGGAGCCTCCGCCACCAGCCCCATCATCGACGCGATTATGCGCTTTTCTTAAATGGGACAAACGCGTCTTCGAAAGGACCAGTTACGGGTACACATTGCTCAGGTGGTTTAATTAAATTCAGAAGCCCGTGGGCGTTTGTCACCGTGCTGCGTGGACACCGTATCTCGCCTGTGGCAGGTGGTACAAGCCGAAGGCAGAAACCGAGCGGGGATGCAGGTCACTGTACCTGCCACATGGGTTCCCGGCTCGGTCCCAAGGTGCAGTCACCGCACAGACCCCCGTGTAAGTCCTGTGTTCAATTAACCACCAAAACGCTAATGACGCGGGTTTGAATTTCTCTTCGGGGATGGGGGTGCAGGTTACCTGCCTTTCGAATACGCAGACTCTCACAGGGAGGGGATTAGAAACCCAGGGGGCTCATCGTGTTTCCCGGGAGCTTCCGGAGCCCGGTGATTTGTGAATTCCTTCCCGGCAAGGTGGGAGGCTCTCGCTGGCGGAGCAGACGACCGATCGAATCGTGGCGTGTCTTGGCTGTGTTCTGACAATGGGCGTCTGTCTGTGACGCGACACGGACCAAAGGGAACTAAAAATAAGATCCTCTGGCCGATCCTCACGGGGAGATAATCTGTGCAGACCTTTCTCGGTTCTGGAGAGACGGGGCTCAGCGTGTGCCTTTGAAGCCGCGGGGATCAGGAAGCGTTCAGCACGACGGCCAGGCCGGCACGCGGGGCGTGCGTGTGGCACTGCACAGTGTCTCTGAGCCTGAAACCGGCCGGGCTCTCAGCAGAACAAAGGTTTCCCAGCTTGAGCGACGACGCTGGATACATCACACGGGCTTCGAGACATCGCCCAGGAACGGGAGAGGAAAGGCGGCCGTCGGAACCGCCTTTCCCACTCACGCCTCTTCTGCGTTGTCGCTCACGGGCCGACGGGGAAAACATCCCGAATGTCACGGGCCGATGGCCATGACGTTTCCGGACATAACACCCTGGAACTTAGGGACGAGAAGAGACAGGTGGAGACCTGCACGTTGGCACCGAGGGGCGAGGCCAGGCGTCGCTAGGGACGAAACGCAAACCGCCTGTTGCAGGCGGGGTCGGCGGGAACGGGCGTCCGGGGCGGGCACTCGGGCCCACGACGGTGGCAGGGGGCCTTGGGACACGGCCACATGCAGACGGTGAGTGCTCCGCGTTTTCAGACAGCCCTCGCTGAGGTGACTTTGCCGATAGCCCGTTGGTTTTCATTTTTTGGGGGGTGGGGGGGGGTGGGGGGGGCAAGCTGTGGTCTGGCAGAGGACATAAGAACCCGTGTCCATTCATTTCATAAACGCAGAGCGATGGAGCTCTTGCTGACACAGCACGAACAAAACAAAACTTCTGATTCTTCAGGGAGGCCGGAGCCCGGGGCGACAGCGCCGTCCGGGGTGCAGGGAGGGGCCCCTGTGCTATGAAGCAGCTACGGAGGGTCCCCCCACCCCCGCCCGGGCTGGAGGGGCCAGGACAGTGACGGGGAGAGCGAGGCGTCCCCCGGGCTCTGCTGAGTGTCAGGCGTCCACGCGAAGGGCAGGGGGCTGTGCCGAGAATTTTCAGTACGGGGGTCCCATAATCGCGCGTCTGGAGCTCTCCTTAGCGCTCGTACGACGAGGATGGGACAGTGGGGCCGTAGCGACTCATCGCGTCTGAAGAATCACACGCACGTCATCTTGAAACTCCGTTCCCGTTGGAAAAGGCTTGTAAGCGAAGAGCGTGTTCTGGTCGCGCCTGATCACCTCACCCATGCTCTGTGCTTTCCCGGAGGTCGACGGCTCCTCTGCTGTTTCTTGTGGAATCTACAGGAGATGTTTGTTTTTCGTTGTTTGTCTAGAGGCGACTCTTGTCTGTTGGCATTACAACGATTTTAAAGCCATCGCCAAGATCAACAAAACCTCAAGCCTCTCCCGACCCACCGCCCCTCGGCTCAGTACATCCTACGACATGATGCGGAGGTGAACAAGGGACAGTAACTGATGGAAGTTTCCTGAAAACTCTAGAACTGATTCATCTTGTGTCATCGAAAGTCTGCGCCCTTGGACGGCAGCTCCCCATATTCCAAACCCCCAGCCCCTGGCCCCCTGCCATTCTGTTTTCTGCCGACTTTCCGTGCAGGAATCAACTTCCCACCTGCTCAGGGTCAAGCCTTAGGCGTTTCTAAAGCCGAGAGCAGTTCATCTCAAAGAGAAGACGCTGCATTCTTGCCGATGACCGAGCATGGAGCCGTCGTTATAACCTGCAGTTACCTGGCCTTCTGACGAGGGCAGGTGCGGGGCGCGGTGTTGTCCATTGTCACTCAGAGCTCAGAGTCCTGCCGTACGTTTGTAGTTCCTGCCTCCACGGAGACGCCGAATCCCCTCACGTAGAAAGGATGACATTAAAATCCTTTGTTCGGGGCACGCCATTCCAGATGCCCTACCGAAGGACTCGCTTACGGTCTGCGTGCACCCAAGGCCCGAGGACAGCCCCCCCAGGATCCTACTAAGTTGCAAATGGACACCTGGGGACCCAATTTGCAAGATGATGGAAAAGTGTAATTCCTAGTTTTCCAGAAGGGATTACCGAAACTTAGAGGGTTCAACAGGGTTGTCAAAAGTCGCAGTCGTCACCCTTTCGAGAGCCAGCACCTCCCCGAGTGGTATGCTGACGCCATTGCCCAGCTCTTCCTGGCGTGTGTCTGAGCTGTGACACCTCCCTGTGCTTCGAGCGTTGGGACAGTAGACTGAGTCTGTCTGGGCCCGCCTCTGTCACCCCGATTTACAGCAGGGACTGTCACCCGGACGTGGGGGCCCTTCCCGCCTCAGGAGGCCACACGTCAGTCACAGGACTCTTGACGTCAGGGCACATCCGGTCTCCTCTGCTTTTGAGCGGTGCATCCCTGTAGTTCAGGGCGGCCTTTCACGTGTACACTTAGAAAGGACCCTCTGGTTGACAGCCCCCTGCTCCTCACACGGGTGAGCCGGAAGCGTTGAGGGACAAAAGTGGCCTTCGGAGAGGATGGCTCCGTGGGCCAAGAGACCCCTTTTCGGGTCTAGGCCGCTCCGCTGACACCGTCCCTCCCCGCAGACGTG
Source organism: Pteropus vampyrus (assembly GCF_000151845.1). Classification (NCBI taxonomy): domain Eukaryota; kingdom Metazoa; phylum Chordata; class Mammalia; order Chiroptera; family Pteropodidae; genus Pteropus; species Pteropus vampyrus. The sequence goes on from NW_011889737.1 coordinate 61,149, forward strand.
AAAGGCCCCACCCGGCGAGGCAGGCGGGACCCTAACCGTGCGTGGACTCAGCCTCTGTTTTTGAGGACAGACGCGGGACTGCTTGCCGGCTGGCGTGAAGGCTGGTACGGTGTGCAGAGTTCTGCTTGAGAGGTGACCTCCGCCCTCAGACACATCGTCGTTTTACCCAGGTTTCGGGGGGTCCCCTTCGAGGGACATAGATTACATGCGGCCCCCAGCCAGGAAGCAGCTGTGTCATCCACAGAAAGGACAGCTTTCTGCAAGAATCTCTTCTCCTCGGGGTGCAGTGGTGGCAGGGGCCTGGGCCTGCCGACCCCCCAGGGGACAGCGGCCACCGAGCTGAACCGCTGACCCAGTTCGAGCTCAGGATCCACCTGCCGAGCCTCGGCCGTGTTCATCCCACTCGGCCGTGTTCATCCCTTATGCTTCTTCTGACCTTCCCAGCACGTGGCCCCTGCCGCCATCTCGTGGGAGGGCTGAGGGGTGTCGCTTCCCTGTCATCGAGGTTGTCCCCGACTCCTAGGACGTCCACTGTTCTGAGTGACGATGGCGCTGCCCCTTAGGGATGATTTGGGAGATGTGCGGGGCCGTTTTTCTGTTTGTTTGTTTGTTTTATAGCAGTTTCAGTAAATGAGGACACTTCGAGCATTTCTAGTCGGGGCCAGCTAAGGAGACATCCCGGGACTCAGGTGGCCCCACGACAAAGCACCGGCCCCCATCCTGCAGAGGCTTCTCAAGCCTCCGTAGTGACCCCCGTAGCTGGAAATCCGCATAATCACCTGAGCCTAGAGCCTGCCTGTTTCCCCTGAAAACCGCAGCGCTTTTCGACACGGTGACTTTGTTAGGGCGTCTCAGGGCCGTGACGTGACACGGGAGATGACGCTTCGTGCCGGCTACGGTTTTACCGATCCCTGGCCACCGGACCGGAAAGTCACGTCACCAGTGTGGACGCCTCTCCCCAGGCTGGGGTCACCTTCACATTGCGGGGAGCATCCAGACGAGACTGTTTCCTGTGACAGTTCGGCACGACCGGTTTCATCCCAGAGTTTGGGAAGGGCGTTGGCGGCTGCATTGGTAAGCGAGGCCAGCCACGCTCACGGCGCGCGACTTCGCGAATACGTCGGATACGTACAGTGTTCTTAGAACGTCTCCCCTCGCTAGCCCCATTGCATGGATCGATTTTTAAATAAACCACTTGTTACATTGTATACCGGTGTTGTTTCAACAGATGCTGACGTCATGTGCTCATGTGCTCCGGTGAAGGAGGGCAGCGTGAGCCCCCCGCCCCCCGGGCCTGCCTTCTCTGCTCAGGGGACGCGTCCCACAGGTGGCGTCCTGCAGGCATGCCATGCCAGGGCCCCGGCTGCCCGAGTGCATACAGGCTTCGTCCTGGGAGCGGGTGAGGGGCCGTGGGCCAGTATTTGGGGCCGGTTTGGCCGCAGGTTGTGGGGCCGTGCATGAAGCCCTTATTCTCGATGAGCTTCCTATCCCTCGCGGCAAACACTTGTGCCCAGCGAGTGGGTGGCCACACGGCCAGCAGCGACGTGGTCTCCGGCCGCTGCCTCTGGAAAGCCGAGTCCTTTCGACACCGCTTTGCAGTGACTGTGGCCCTGCACCACAGCCCTGGTCTGCCTGGGGACACGGACGGTCCCTTGTTCCTGCTCGTGACCTTGCATTCAAGTGCTGGACACCACGAGGTACTGCAAACACGCCCGTGCACACGATGCACGCCTGAAATCATACGTCGACCCCACGGGCGCGTTAGTTCACGTCTATATTTTTAACATCTTTAACTTTGCCAATTTCCGTCACCCAGGAGAACCGGCGTCGAAAATAGAGAACTGGTAGCCACCTGCGTGGCAGCCACCGTGCGTATCCGAATGCTCATTCTGGCAATTTTAGATGAAACGGAAAGAGAATTCGGAAGGAATTATGGCACGCCAAAGGGGGCTTTATTTCCCCCACCCAGACATTAAAGCCGGGGCGCGAACGCGGCACAGCTGTCTGCACCGAGAGAAGGTCGTTTCCTAGAGGCCCGCAGGCTCTAATTTCGTATTTATGAAATTTTTATAGCTTTTCCAATAGAGACGATGCCCAAAGTTTTGCCAAGGTGTTGAAAATATTTTATAGTAAATAGACGTATCCACCGCTGTGCTTAAGATGTGAGAATAAAAATGTGAATGGTTGAAACATTTTCTGACGGAAGCTCAACTGTCCTGGGCATTAATCGCAGACCACAGCCTCAGGCACTTGGATGTGTATTGTCCCGTTTAACGCCGATAACACTTCTCAAGGCCGAATCCACTGTTTCTCACCCCGGGCGCCTGGGCCAGGGGCGGGGGGTGTGGGGTGAGGCCCCGGTCCACGGTCACGGCGCCAACGAGAGGCCCGTGTTCCGCAGTCACATGCGCCCGGCTCCGAAACCGGTTCCTCGCTGGGCTCTGCACCTCGCCCAGGTCACGTCGTCCTTGAGTCCGGCCATCGGTCTCCGACTCCCTCTTCCTAAGCAGAGCTGGGGCCATCTCGTCGGCCCCCTTCATGGACACACTTCTCCGCGGTCGAATTTAGCCGCTCTTGCCGGTCCTGCCCCCTTAACACGTGTTTTCCAGGACACACAGCAGAGGTGAGCGTATTTCCATCTTTCTGTCTACGGCAAGCGGAAGCATCTGCCGGCGGGAGCATCATTGCGAGCGTGTGTCCTCACGGAGATGGGGACCGAGGCCGAGCGCAGTCCACTCACGGCCTCGGGCTCCCCTGCCGTCGGGCTGGCACCTGCTCTGCCTGCAGGCTGGACCCCCCCACCCCACACACACACCCCACGCTCGTTACCTGGAAGAGAGAAGTCACGTGTTTTCCTCACCCCGCGGCCCATGCCGACCTCACACAGCACAGCCCTCCGCCAACGTCCCACTCACATGAGAGCCACACGGCTCCGGCCGCCTCTGGTCGTGACTGCAAACCCCAGACAAGCAGGGACACAGTTTCTCATGCGGATGCAGACGGCGAAGGTCTGACACAGGGCGGTGATGGTGAGGAGCTGAACTCCGCAGTCCCACGCGGATCCTGCAGTCAGCCATGCCGCTTAGAGGGTGCTTCGGTAGTCGGGGCAAAGACTGACCCGTGGCATGTCCTAAAACCTGTGTCCTGTTGCAATTACTGCTGCCCGAGGACGGGTGACAGAGAGCCCTCACGGGGCGGTGCAGCTGCACCCAGTGCTGGATGTCGGGTCCCTGCCCGTCCCCTGGCCCACGTTTATTGAATGACGGCCACTGGGAATGAGGACAGCTAAGGAAATGACAGCAAAGCACAGACAAAAGCAAGAACTTCCTTTCACGGCTCTTCGTGGGGACGTCATTGAGCAAAGCTACGTAAAGACGATGCAGATGTGAAAAGCAAGCAGATGCGCACGTGCCCCTGGCGACCTTCCACACAGCGCCGGGGCTGGGGGAGAGCCGGGCACGCCTGTGGGGGGACGTGCTCGCACCCGGCAGGTGGCTAGCAGGTGCGCCTGCATGCTGTGTCTCCTGCTGCCGCGGGCGGCCAAGGTCCTGCCCTGCGTCCCCAGCTGTGTCACAGCTCCTTCCCTGTGGAGATGCCTGGTCACCCTCTCCCCTGCACAGTTCACACTGTGCCCAGCACCCCGTGGACCATCCAGAAGAGCCCGGCAGCCGCTTTTGGAATCCCTCAGCTCAGGCATGGCCGCGGCCCGCCGCTGACCTTGGACGGAAGCGCAGACTCGAGCCGAGGACGTGTCGCCGGCCACGGCCTGGGCCCCACTGCCTTCCCGCCCTCGCGTCCTGCCATCCTCCCCGTGCCCTTGGAAACTCGGGGCCACGGGCCCCGTTCCAGCCCATCCCGTCTCTCTGTGTCCTCAGGACCCTGAAGCAGGTGGTGTCCCAGGCACTGCCCTCCTCGTCCCGTCCTGCAGAAACTGCTCTGCAGCCGCCAGGGGGCGTTTCGTCAGAGCGCCGCGGCCTGGTCCCTCCGCCGTCCCCCGGCCCGGCCCGGCCCCCACACTGCCCCGTAGTCTGGTCGGCAGACGCGGGCCCACCTCACAGCGACTCCTTCTGTGATTTTGACGCTTGGCTCCTTCCTACCTCGTGCTCAGCCCCCAGCACGGCACTGTCCCCCTGAATTCAGTCAGCGCTTGTCGAGCAGAGGTCAGCATCACCCCCACGGGGACATCCAGCGACACTACGAGATGCTGGTTATCACGGCCGGGTAGCTGGTCCTGCTACTTGTGGGTACGAGAATGTTTTCAGCCTCCCACAAGCCCTTCGAGGACAGGACATTCTGCCACCTGTCTCTTCTAAGCCCTCAAAGGCCTGGCTCTAGAGAGTTCTACTTCCTGTGCCAGGTCCTTGCAACGACAAGGGACCGCTGGTCAGACGTTCAGACCCCCAGAGCGAGGTCGGCAGCGCAAGCGGCAGCACACGGCTGCGCCCCCCGCGGCCCCGGCCAGGAGCCCGAGCGCACAGGGTGGACATTTCGTCCACCCCCAGAGTCCCTCACATGCTTTTCTCTTAGACACGTGACTCCTGGACACTCTCGGAGCCCCTCGTCTCAAAGAATTTTCCAATTGTTCCTCTGCTACGTATACGGCATAGAACGTCCAAACGGTCCATGAAAAAAACAGGAACTTGACTCCTGAAGTGACGGAAGCCTCGGAATGAAATCGCCACATGTCGGCCTGTGACTGCGATTGTCACAGGTATAGTTAACACAGCACTAAGGAAAAGGCATCGATGTTGTTTCCCCTGGAGGCCGGTGCCGAACAGCGTGACTTGACGGCTCACGCGATCATCCGCTGTGTGCATCGATGCTCACTCCGCTGCCCCGCGTCTCACACGGCCCGGCCCGTTGTCCTCATGTTCCGGTGCCGTAAATTCTTCCGCGGGCTTCGCTCAGCAGCGAGGACACGCATTGAGCCCGGAGCTATGCAGCTGTCGCCTGCAAATGTGGAGAGTTAGGTCCGCACGAGAGAAATTCCAGATAGAGGGCAGTTCGCACAAGGCAGACTTTTAGAAGGGGCCACGCCTGTCCTTACTCGGGGACGAAGCCATGTCTGTTTTCACGCTTAGAGAGAGTTGCATGCGAAGCTCGTCTGTTACCTGACGATGAGGTCACCGTGGCGATGTGGCTGTCGCCTGAAAGCTACAAAATGGGCCTCGACCTCGCTCTGTCTCCGTCTAGATTTTCCACTTCTCCTTCACGAGGGGACGTGCGTGTCGCAGGCACCCGCCCCCTCCTGCCCTGTAAGTTTCCTGACCGAGTGGCCAGGTGTGGCTGTGTCGTCCTGCGGCTGAACAGGTACATTCTGACTAGCATCGAGGGCCGTGCCTGGCTTTCCCCGGAGGAAGCGGGGAAGGCAGAGGCCCCCCTGGAGCCCGCGACGCTGTGCCCTGGCTCCCGGTGATATCGGGGCTCCCTCTGTGTTTGTGCCACCGTGCGTACCCTCCTTGCGGAGACCCTCGTCCACGATCGGCTTCATTGAGCCTGGCGTCGAGACCAGACCCCAGAGCCCGGATCCAGAGTGGCTGTGCCGCAGCCCTCCCAGTCGTCGGCGGTTTATGCAGACGCTCCGTGACTCGGTTTCCCCCAGGGGAAGCGTGGACCGCCGTCCTTCCTTCGCTGGCCGGCACGGTGACGCTCACTTTACGAGAGAGGACGGCGAAGCTCCTTCAGGTCACAGGGTGCGCTGTCCGCCTGAGCCTCTTGGGGCTTGGGGGGCGGGGACAAACCAGTATCTGTCACAGAACAGAGACAGGAATCTCCCAGCCCCGGGCGTGGCTGGGGTCTGGCTCTGCTGATTTCGCGCACAGGGCTTTTCCCACAGAACGGCATCGGGGAAGGAAAGGGGCTTGTGTGCTGATTCTCATCCTTTTCTTCTTAAGTCTCGGGAGAGCGAGGTTGCCTTGAATGAGGCTCCCGTGCGTGTACTCGTGGAGTGTCGTCAAACCGCGGTCACATCCCTGAGGTCACGCAGCAGGTCCGTGCCGGCCGTGTGAGCAGGGTGACCGCTGCGTCCCTCAGGCTCAAGGCTGGAGGCAGGAGAGGCATGGACGGAGGCACGAGATGCTCTGACCACCCCCCCGTCCCCGACACACACAGAGACAGATGCTGCTGGTGGGTGACGGTGGCTCTGCGGCCAGCAAACTGCGCCTTTACGTGAGCACAGCTTCTTCACAAGTTAGGGACCCTCTTTCTTACTGAGGAGCCCCCAGTACTTGAGGGCCGGAAGGGCTCGAGTGCTGTGTTTGGACCAGTGGCCTGGCTGCTGCATTAGGGACAGCGTAGTGTCCCCCGAGTCCCACGGAATTAACGCTGTGACATCCAGCATCATCCTTCAGCCGATGGTGGAAAATCGAGGGCCAGCGGACTGTGCCGTTGGGAGCGGGGACACTTCAGAGGAGGAAAGAGGCAGACTTTTTGGTCAAGACTCTGCAGGGGAGTCAGCACAGGTTCTCTGTGCTCCCGCCCCCAGCGACGGCCGATTTATAAACGTCACCACTGAGCGCGCGCGGACGGAGCTCGGTGAAGAGCTGTTTGCGGTGCCGGCGGCTGTTTTACGTTCCCTCTGATGAGAATCGAGACCTTTATCCCTGTGGAGGAACCTAGCGTCGTGTGCACATGGGCCACGATTTGGCAGCCCCGGGGGGGAAATTTGAGAGTTCGGAATGCGCTGGGGAACAGTGTGAGGGGCGGCGTGTGGGGGGACGCGCTCCCGGTCCAGACTGGAGTCCCGGCAATGACCGCGTCACGGGCTCCTGCCACCTCGGCGGCCACACCGGCCTGTGCCTCTGCGACTTGCACACAGTGTGAGTCTTTGCGGCGGCGGCCGACCTGTCGGGGTGTCAGGGTGTGACCCAGGGGCTCCCCTCTGCAGGGCTTCCGACGCCCCCACCGGGGGGCCCCCCGTCTTCCGCATGGCACCCCCTCATGCGGGCCCGATTTCGTCTTTCCTGAGAAACGAAGTAAAACCAAAAAGAGTCACAATTCTCAAGCCCGACACTTAACCACCTGGAACTTTGATGGAGTACGGAGACATTTAAAAAAAAATTCAATGCGTATTCAATTCCTAGTTCTCTCTTCTCAAGGTGTTTTTCAAAAAGAAATCATTTGACCCTGTCTATCCCAAGGCAGGAGTGATGGGCGGGCATGCTGCGGATACTTTGCCTCCCTCAGAGGTTTGAGCATCTAGAAGTAAAGGCCGTAAGATCTTTGAAACCTGTTTTCCACATCGAGACGTCAGTACGTCTTAACATATTTTTTTGTGACTTTAGTCAGGTGTGTTTTGAATTCTTCCCGGAAGAGTTTAGTCCGTTTGAACCACTAAAGCGACACCTCGTGGATTCACATTTGTCTTTGTGAACTCGAGGTCTGTTTGACTGGGAAGCACGTATCACACCCAGAGGGCATCTACGTTACATCTTACGTTAGCCGCACCGAGGGATCCCTCAGAGGGTGAATGGCTGTGCCATAATTTACTTAAGCATTATTCTATTGGTGGACATTCAAATTGCCTTCGAACTTTTAGTGCTATAAGCAGCCATACCATAAATACTTTTGTCGTATCTCATGAACGAGAACCAAACTTTTTTTCCCCGGAACCAAGCTTTTAAACTTCCTCTAGCTTTATATAGGATTTATTATCCCTGAGGCATCATTTTTCCCTTAGTTACATTTCTTGTCTTGAATTTTACTGGCTCCGTGTGTGTGCGTGTGTGTGTGTGTGTGTGTGTTTCCTCTTTTAAACCTGGAATTACCTTGTCTAGTTCAAACATTAATATCTGATGTATCTTTTTCTCAAATCTGGCGGTGCACAAGTGACAAAGAAGAAAAGAATCAGCTGTGTCACACTCTGGTACTCTCGTTTGGAAAGATTCTGCATGACAGTACATTGGCGGTCCTATCTGCCACGTGACGGGTCGTCTATGTGGCCGTAGCGGTGATCTGACAGCCAGGGTCATCGGCGCCCATGTCCTGGACCAGCGGTGTCAAACATGCTGAAACTTCTGTGCCAAATTCATCTCATCGCGGCCATAGCCCCGAGATCTCCATGTGGTCCCCACATGGAAGATGGTAACGGCGATGATGTGACTTCGTTATCTAATGCTGTGTGACGGATCGACAGTGTGTCGTGGCTCATAAGAAGACACGTTCATTCTCTCACGGTTTCTGTGGTTCAATAATTCTGCAATTTTCTGGCTCAGGGTAACTCCTGGGGTGGCCGTCAAGATGTCAGTTGACGCGACAATAATTTGACGGCCTGGCCGGAGCTGGAAGCTCTGCTTGCGAGATGGTCGCTTGCATGGCTGTCAGCTGGAGGTCCCAGCTCCTTCCTATTGGTAGGGGGAAGGTTTCAGGTCCTTGACGTGCAGCCTTTCCCGTGGAGCTCCTTGCGTGTCCTTGCAAGGTGGCAGCTAGCTTTCTTCAGAACGGGTGACCCGAGGCAGAGGGGAAGACCCACAGCATAACGTATTTTACGACCTGGACACGGGCTTCACGCATATCGCCCTGGAGACGGCGACGTCCTGGTGCTCGCAGAAGCCAGCGCCGGCACGCGTGGGGGAGGGCGTGAGTGCCGTGCCGGCGAGGGCTTTCGGAGGAGCTGTTTTGGTGATGAGGAGCAAGTCCTTCGCTGCTCAGTCTGCAGCCCAGTAGAGATCATTTTGACTGAAATTTCCAATTGCATATGAGCTTCGCGATTGCCTTTTAGGAGCTGTCAATATGGGCCATTGTGCTCTACGACGATTGTCGGCGTACATGTGACCTCCGATGTCACCTTTACGACTACTCTAAGGGTCGCGTCTTTATTGATCAAACTGTTTGAGAATAATCTTTTTAAGAAATTAAACAACCTAAATATTCTCCGGCTTCGCAGTCAATTCTTTCTTTAGGTTGAAAATTATTTCCCTAAGCCAGGAGAGTTCAGATTGTTTCCGTACAAGGCAGTGGAGATGACACCATCTGCTGTGCACCCACCAGGGGCTGCATGGTGACGATCCTCAGCAATCTGGCCCCATCTCGCACATTAGTGAGGTCTCTCATTTATTCTAGAAAACTCAGATGAGCTGAATGACTTTAAGAAATGATTGAGCGATATGACTTTGGTCCTTTTTTAGATAGCTAGCCTCTCTCTCTCTCTCTCTCTCTCTCTCTCTCTCTCTCTCTCTCTATCTCTCTCAATCTCTCTCTCTCAATCTCTCTCTCTCTCTCTCTCCCTGCCCACTTGTCTGACTTACTCCGTTTTAGATCACTAACGTCCACATATGAGTATACAATTTAGAACGACTTGAGAGCTCCAGGGCCTCAGGCCGTCGTAAACCATAAAATATAACTTGTTTTAAGGCGAAGTCTTCACCCAGTTCCATGTGCCATAAGTAGGAGCCTCAATATAACAGATTGGTGGAAAGTAACCGAATAGGAAAATCGAAAGCAATTTGGTGGAGAAGCACTTGAGAGCGTTTTTGCCATATCTTCCCTCTGATTCCTTCTTCTTTGCCTGTCATTTGCTGGTCCTTAAGTAACAACTTCACTCGAAAATATCAGAGGGAATAAACAGCCTTGCTGATCACAGAGACACGCGACGTGCGCGTGCACACACACACACAGACACACGCACACAGACGTCACTGAAATACACTGTCGTGCGTTTCTGTCTCTCAGCCTTCCCTACTGATCCTCGACCAGCCGTGGCACGTGCCGCCGTGAGTAGGAAGGAGGCTGAGCCGGGGGGACGGGATCCGTGGGGGGTTCGTCGCCCCGTTTCTGTGGGAACCGAGCATCGCGGTGATCTGGTGACACTGTGCATAGGCTCTATTCCGTCTGAGTCATTTTCCTGTTTGTCCGAGAAGCCGCCTGCCTGGAAAGGAGCTGAGGACACCGTGCTTCTGCGTCGTCTTGCATTCTGTCTATACCGCAAGCAGAGGTCCTCACGGCCTTCGCTCTAGACTGGCTTCTCAAGGACGTTTGAGTAGCGAACAGCCTCGGAAGACGGCGACGGTGTCTTCCTCGCAAGCCGCCTGCGGCTTGCAGGCACTGCCACGGCCCTGGCCCCTCCTCGAGGCGTTAGGAAGAATCTGGATTTCTCTTTTTTCACGCTTTCCAGCTTCTGGAACAGCCTTTCTCCCGTGGGCTCAGCTCCTCGTCTGCCCAGGCCCAGGCGCGTCCCGTGCTCCGCACGGGTCCGGATCCTGGCACACCTCGTGCTTCGTAAGCGGCGCCTCGGGGGCGCCCCCAGAACCCGGCCGCACACACGCCGCACCCTGTGAACGCTGCCAGCAGCGCCCGAAGCCGTTTCGGGAGTGGTTTGAGGTGTTTATACTAAAACGAGACGGACGAGCACCAATGACCCCTCGGTCAGTAGGATGTCCACGCAGCTCTGCGACCTCCAGACGTCAGGCCGGTGTGCGTGAGTCCCGGGCGCACTGGCCCCGCGGGGCTGCGAGGCTCTGTCCACGCTCCACGCCGCACGCCTCGGCCGGGAAAGGGGCTGGCGCCGGGGTGAGCGCCCAGCCGAAGGGGGGCGTTGGCTACTTAGATGAAACAGCTTCACTCAGATCTGGTCCAAACGGGTAACACCATTACCTGTGTCCAGTCACTAGATCGCTAATGAGAAGAGCCATTTACGTTTTCTGCCCAGTTACGATAAAAAAGCACGTTCCCCACTGAAAGCTGTCTATTCATCTATGCGTCTCTCACCTGTCAGCTTATGCCTTTTATCTGTTCATCCAACTTACGATACATGCTTCTGCCCATGTGTGTGTACCGGTGTGTGCGTGTGTATGTGCGTGCGTGTTTCTATGTATCTTTTCTATCACCTGTGTACCATTTATTTACCTTCTTACCTATCCGTTAGCTATCTACTTATCTATGTTTCAGCTATCAATGATCTATTTATCTATGTATGTATGTGTCATCTACCTACGTATTATATATATGTGTATATGTAGTATCCAGTTGCATATTATCTATCTCTCATCTATGTATGTATCTATCTACCTATCTATATCTATCTATCTATCTATCTATCTCTCTGTCTATCTATCTATCTATCTATCTATCTATCTATCTATCTATCTATTTCTGTATCTCTCTCTCTGTCTCTCTCTCTCTCTCTCTCTCTCTCTCTCTCTCTCTCATCATCTGTCTGTCTCTCTGTCACGAAGGGATTTAGCTGCCCCAGCTCTGGGGCCTTCGTCTCCACGGGTCTGAGGTATTCCCTCCGCCTGCCAGCTCGGCTTCGCGCTTGCTCTCCTGACCCCTGTGACTGTGCCCCCTGGTCTGTTTATTTCCTCCATCACCCTGGGCAGCCGGGTACCGAATCGCGTTGCTCAAGTGTCTGTGTGTTTGTCGTCGGCTCCCAGCTCAGTGAGGAGGTGTCAGCAAAGTGGCTTTCTCTGTCCTTTCCGCTGCCCTCTCCCCTGGCACTTAGGATATTCACCAACCCACAATTTGCGTTCCGCAAGTATTCATTGAAAGGAGGTTGATTTTCTTTTCCTCTTATGAAGTAGAATAATATAAAAATTTGAGGGTACGTACAAAGTAGGTTTTCTCGTCTCTAATAAACACAGGCTTTCTGAACCGAATCGTAGCCAATGAGTAGGAAAACATCGTTCTGCTTTAAGATGCATAAATATAACTTTTCCCAAGCTTTTGGCAGTCACTTCAGAGATAATCATGGAGTCCGATGCTTTAACGAAGAGCAAGGAATTCACCCAAAAGTTGATAATAAGTTCAAGCATCCAAGACAAGGAGTACTGAAAACAAAATCATGAATGGCCACACTGTTCCATCCTCACCAAGAAACTGTGTTCCGAACTGTGTCTCCTGTCATTACTGTGTAAAAGAGTTTCAGGGGGAAATAATTAGCTGCGCTTACATAGAACATCGTGGGGCCGAGGAAAGAATAATTTTCCCTCTTCCCCTCCGAGTTCTCTTCTGAGACCCCAGTAATAAAAGACAGGTTTACAAGAGAAGAACAGAGTTTATTACCACGTCTACCTCGCGTCTACACAGGGGACACGGACTGAGGACGAGCGACGCAAAGAGCTGGTTTGAACTCTGGATCAGAATAGCACACGGACGCGGTAGACACACTGGGATGAGAGGAAGTGGCTTTTAGGGAAGATGAACCGACCCCTAGAAGAACAGGTGACAGGTCCGACGGTTGGCGACACCACCTGTCTCAGTGTGGTGTCTGCTTGTAGTCTCCGCTTCTGTGACCAGTGTCCACCTTGCCTGAGTGATGGTACTCGGGGGCAGGCGTTGAGGACCGAGCAGTTCCGTTTCGAGGGTCTGTCTGAGACAGAGGGGGGACCTCAGAGCGTCTCTTTTGGCATTTGCTACTTTCCCAGCGCCTACAACTCAAAAAATTCAACATTTCAAAATGGCATGTTTTTGGGGTCGCGTGACCTGAGCTGCCGCCTTCATATTCTGGGGTGTCCTGTTCTGGCAGCCTTCAGCCGCGTTAGTGGATCGATCGGATTCAGCATGAATGCCACGGAGTTGTAAAAAGTAAATCCATTGCACAGCACAGATAGGAAGACGACATGACAATCAGACACGCAGAAGTGGAGGACCGTGTCCACCAGCGACCTGTCTCCTCTGCTCGTCCTTGGCCGTCTACCTGAGTAGAGCGTCGGGCTCGTGCCGCATGCCGCTGGCCGGTCTGTGCCAACGCCCGTGGCCACAGCGAGCGCCCGCGTAGGTCTCCGGCTGTTTGTCTGCAGCTGGAGCGAGCAGTCGGGTGCCTTCTCGTCCTCATGGGCGTCGTGTTTTATTTCAGGCCGTTCAGGATTCCGACGACGTGGTGCTTGGTTCCCTCCTGGAGCTTCGAGCAGCCCTCCGATCGTTTCTGGGCTCGGTCTACTGAGATGAAGTCACCTAAACCAGGTAACCGTGCGCACGTTGACCAGGGACACGGGGACAGGGCCTTGTGCTGATCTGCCAGGGGAAATGCACACGGGGGGTGACGGGGCCGAGGGGAGCACGTGATGGGAACGCCTCCCGCCGTGGCACGGAGGAGGAAGTCGGCAAAAACACAGGTCTGAGACGGAACGCGGCCGGTTCCTGAGGACTTCACGGGATTTAGGAGGAGCCGATGGAACTTAGCAGATCCCAGGAAACAAGACCGCAGGGGTGGCTGATGCGATGGGGCGCCGGCTCCCCGAGAAACAGGCCGACACGGTGCAGCCGGGGCGGGGGGTGCCGGAGAAGCAGTCGGAATCTAGACAGGGGTCGGGGGGACTCATCCCGAGGTGTCTTCTCGTGTTGTCTCTTTTCTTTAGTTCTTTCTCTCTTTTTTTTTTTTCTTTTTCTCTTTGGTGGAGTAAGTTCCCTCAGGGAGGCTGTCGTCTGTATGAGACAGGCCCCCTCACGGGATGTAACGTCTTATGCGGGTGTTAGCATCCTTGAAGGAGCACGCGTGCTATCAATAAATGCGTGCTGTGTTTCTCTGCTCCGTGCTCTGTTTCTGCCGACACCCAGCCTGACACCCAGGCCGGGGGCATCTCTCTCCCGCCGCTCTGTGTCCCTGCTGGAAAGCACTTCGTGTGGCACACAGTAGGTGGTCAGTTAACAGTGCTGGAAGAAGCGGAGGATGAGAGAGACGGCCCGAGCTGGGAGCCGCGTGAGTCCCCGCCGACCTGTGCGCTTAGCGCTTTGCTTCTGGGAAGCGGAGGGAACAGGGAGTTCACCGTTCGTGGAGACGGTCAGACGTCATCGAAATGACGATGCCATTTGGAGAAAAAGACCCCGGACAGCCCTACTTCAAAACGAGCAAGGCAGGTTCTGGTTTCGCCATAGGGAATCTGGACGGAGTTGGAAGACAAAGTCCCATTATCTTGAAAGGCAGAAGCGTAGGGTGGGTAAGTGGCCGGCATGTTGCAAATGCCTCCGCGTGAAACCCTCAGCTGTTACAAAGGATGCTGCCCAGTTTATCCTTGCACAGAAAATGTCTTTCTTATAAAGGGATTTTTTTTCTTTGGTGCTGGGGCAGAGAAAGGCTTGATGGAAGCATATGAAGATGCAGGCATCTGAGACACTGCTCATTTCTCGTTCCAAGTTAACATATTGAGGGGAAGCTCAGTTAAAACGCAAGTTGATCACGTTAAGGAATTCCAGATTCTCTCTCTTTTTTTTTTTTTTTTTTTTGACAGTCAAGTTACCTAATGAGTACGGTTTAAGGGGAAGCGTTTTCCAATTCACCAGACGTGAGTCGGGTGGGAACGCCATCCGGGCGCAGGAGGCCGTTATGGTATGGGAAGGGTCGATTTCCATGAAAATGAAGGACATTAAGAACAGAAAGGTAATTTGGAGAGGAACGTGCAAAAACTGAAATCAGACATTTGGAAACGCGGCCCTGGGTAGTCAGGAGATCAGCTCACGCGTCTCCTTACTGCAGGGGAAGCGTTTGCACATTCAAGCAGACCGTAAGCACAGGTCGCACGCCGCTGTTCGGTTCACTCCTGTTTACAGGGACCGACACAGAACAAGCCGTTTCCAAAGTTAGCTGGCAGGAGAAATCGCTCTAGGTTTTCACCGACTGCATCAAAGGCCCCGCCGAAATGCTGGCTGGCGCGGGTCAAACGTTGACGTTGGTGACGAGTGGACGGCAGTGGGTGTCGTGGCCGGCGAGTCCGGGGAACTGAGAGCAGTCGCTCGGGGCACTGATGGCAACGTGGCGTCACGGGGACACTCGGGTGCTGGGACACGTCTGCGCAACATGGCGGAGCCACAGCCCAGGGTGACGTTGGCGGCGTCGGCATCCGAGGGGCTCCCTGAGTGTGTCTGCCGCCGACTCACACATCGGGGCGTCTGTGCTCCGGGGCGTCCGATCGCCGCCTCACGGAGACGTCCTCGGATGCGCCCGATGCTGTCGGGAACGAGGGACATGTGCGCACGGGTGGCCCAGCCATTCCCACGCTGCGCTCTGCAGAGAGTAAGCGCTGAGCGGCCAGCACATCGGGGCAACCGGGACCTTGACGACCTGTCGGAAACAAGGTCTGCGTCCCGGCTGATTAGGAAGCCACTTCCTGAACTCAGCGACCGGGGGCAGGAAAGGCGACAGGTATTCACGTGCTGCGTGAGACGGCACCTGCGTCTCCCCGAAAGAGAACGGGCAATTCCGCGCCCTGGGGGCAGCTTGCTGGCGGGACCGCGGCTCTGTAATGTTCCTTTCCGGACACTGCGCCCTCCCGTCTCTAATACGTCCGTTCCCCGCTGCCTCCCGTGACTGGAGTCGGTCCAAGCGGCACCGGCCCCAACCTCCGGACAGGGGTCTGTTTGGACGACCCGGTTCTCAGAACCTCGCGGACGGGCCGCAGAAACACGCGTGACGTACACGGCCACCTTCCAGCTCTCAGACACGGCCAACGAGCCGCGGTGGGAAAGGAGCGACATGCACCCCCCGCGCACCCCAGCCCCCGCCCCCGACGGAGGACTGTGCGGTGATCGCGTCTGCGAAGCCCGCGCCTCACGGCTCTTAAATGGCCTAAAAAAAAAAAAAAAAGTGGAAAATCGCCGCCATCCGGAACCCGCGGTAAATAGGACCCCGCCCGCCCCGTAACTGCTCGCTGCCTGCAGGGACCCGTGCACCGTGCACTGAGGGCGGCCGCTGAGCGTTCCCGTGTGCGTCCCCGGGCTCACGAGCCACTCCCCGGAGACACTCTTCTCCCCGTCTGCGGAGTGTGCGTGTGTGTGTGGGCGGGGGGTGATGCGCCCCTCATGTGCTTCACAGCAGGGCGCACGTCACCGAGAAATGCGTGCTGATCGCGCAGATCCACTTTCCTGGTGGACCGTCCACACTTGGTCATTTATCCCACGTAGCACAGAGGACATTCATGGGCGTTCTTCCTACGGGGACTCTGAGGGGTGCACAGCCGGCTGTGCATGGGCTCTCAGAGCAGCCGCCGCGTTCCCCAAAACTGCATTCCGAGAACGTCCAGTGCGAGCCGGACACTGTCACCAGTCCACCCCCATGGTCACGCGTCGCGGCCGCATTTGACACGTGCCCTTGGCTCACAGGTGGGCACACTGTGTGCATGTGGGCATATGAGTGTGTGTGTGCATGTGGGCGCATGAGTGTGTGTGCGTGCATGCACGAATGTGCATAAGTGTATGTACATGAGTGTGTGCTTACGTGTGCCTGAATGTGCATGAGTGTGTTTGTGAGCATCAGTATGAGTTTATGTGTGCACAAGTGTGCATAAATGTGCGTGAATGTATATGTGTGTGCACGAGTGTACACGAGTGTGACTTCATATGTTGTTGGATATGCGTGCACGTACATGGGTGTACATGTGTGTGCGTGAGTGTGCTTGTGTGTGAGTGAGTGTGTGTGAGTGTGCGTGTGTGAGAGACTGTGTGCTTATGTGTGCGTGAGCGTGCGGGAGTGTGCATGAGTGTGCGCGTGTGCCTATGCATGTAAGTGTGCCTGTGTGCGCGTCATGTGTGCATGTGTGTATGAGTTCATATGTACATGAATGTGCATGAGTGTACATGGGCGTGCCTGTGTGCCTGTGCGCCTTGGTGTGTGCGTGCGTGTGCACACGTGTGTAAGTGTTCCTGTGTGAGCATGCTGTATGCATGCGTGAGTGTGTACGTGTGTGAGACGGTGCCTGTGTGCATGTTTGCGCGTGTGCGTGTGTGTGATGAATGGACAGCCCCCAGCAGTAATGGTGTACGCTGCCTCCTCCGACTCGGGTTTTGCTGTCTCCGTGGACCTTGGCGCTGTGCCGTGTGCGTGTGCACACACTTAGCCCCGTGTCCCTCCCACCGAGATGGGATCCTCGTGGGGATTCACTTGCCACCATTGCTCAGACGGCCCCGCACCTATGGGGACTCAGGGCAGCATGCTAGGGTGGCCGGTGACTTTCCTGCCTCCGTGCGGCCCGCGGCGCTGCCCTACACACTGCCCTGCCTTTGTGCGGGGGGTGGGGCGGGGGCCGAACGCAAAGCCGGCGGCCAAGCGCTGGCCCCAGGGCGGCTGACGTGCTCGGGACCTAGGCTCCGTGCGGCTGGAGGTGCGGGGCTGCAGAGGCGCACGGGGCAGACGCCAAAATGCCCCTGGCTGAGGCCCCTGGGGAGCCCAT
>NW_011889737.1:78669-83528 GCF_000151845.1 Pteropus vampyrus
GACGCCAAAATGCCCCTGGCTGAGGCCCCTGGGGAGCCCATGTGGAGTCCGCTGTCGCGTCCTGCGTCCCCCGTGCACCGGCCTCAGAGCCCAGAGAGCCTCTCGGACGCCTTCCTTCTTGCACAGGAGATGCTGGCAAGGAGCCCCTTGCTCGGTGTCCCCTGCGTCTTTGGCTGGCTTGCACCGCGGCAGGGGGGCATGTCCCCCCAAGCCCTGTCCTTGCTGGTGTTGACAGTGTTCGCTCCCCGCTGGGCGCCGCAAGGCTTCGGCCACTCCGCCCGCGTGGCTCCCGCCCCCTCTGCGGCCTGCTCGGCATTGCTGACATTTCCTACATTCACAAGGAGGGAAAATCATGCATCAGTGAGTTGCACCCAGGGGCCTCCGTGGAGCATGGGAAACGGGGTTGGGGAGGAGGCTGTGCCCCGCGTCATGAATGAACCCTGTTGTTGGGCTCGCCCCCCATCCTCCCTCCCTCAGAGCCGTCCTAAAAATAGCAGATGGTCAGCGCCGGTCACAAAGCGGGCTCTGTGGGCGCGTCCTGTGTTTCCAGCTGCTGTTGTGGGCGGTGCTCGCTCCGGCTCGGCCTGCATCCCCGCGTTGGTATGTGGGGTGCCAGCTCGTTCGCTGGCAGGCACCTCCAGCTCTCGCCGGCTGCTCACCACGGATCCTGTCTGCGTGGCAAGCGCACCTTTCTCCGGCCGCAGTGAATGCGGACCGGTTAACCTGGGCTGCAGGCCGGCCGGCGGGCACCCCACTTTGCAAACAGCACCTCGGTTGTGCTCAGCCCTGCGTGTGTCAGCTCTGTTGGCGATTGTCTCGGCTTTGGAATTTTTCAGTCCCCTTCGAGTTGAGACGCAAGCAGAGGTCCCTGCTCACTCTCGGAGAGCTGCCGTCACCCTCGGGGGCTGAGAGGACTCTCTGTCCCCGGCTTCTGGCACTTAGAGAAGCAGGCGCATCCTGTCCCTGGCAGCCACTGTGTCGCCTTCAGGCTGAGGGAGAGGCACGGGCCGGGGCCACCGGCGGGGGGGCCTTGCCCTGGGACCTGGATGTGGGTCACGCACACATTCGCATCCCTTATCCCCCACTGGGTAAGTCGAGGTGAGCTCTCCCTCCCCGAGACCGTGGCTGCGGCCGCAGACACAGGCCGTTCTCGGCCTTGCCTGTCCACACCGCCCTGGGCAGGTCCGACCTGTGCACCTTCGCGGAGAGCGGGTGATCCTGCAGACGAGGCGGGGGGAAGGCAGGCAGGGAACACCCACGAACCTCCAGAGAGACTGTGAGCGGCCCTAGCGGGCCTATCAATACCCTTTTCTTGTTTTTTAAAGGCTTTTCTGTATTTCTCTGAAAATCTGATAAGCCATACTCTCACACGTGTTTCTGGAGATGGCTGTGAACATTAGCGCCAGTTTTCACCGGATGCGAGCTGCTCCGGAGGCCCCCTGGGTGGGGCCTCGAGGGTCAGCGATGGCGCCGGCCCCAGTGGAGACGTAAAGGAACATAACGTCCCCTGTTCCGTGGATCGGCCCCTGAGCATTAGTTTATCACTGGGCCGATGACTGGACCCGCAGCCCTTTGAAAGCAAAGGGGCCCCTTCCCTTCCACGTTTCCTCGGGATTCGGGAGCTCGTCACAATAACGCGTTTACAGAAACGAGGGCGATGTTTTCCCCCTCGTCATATAAGGAGAAGAATTCGCAGCGTAGCCCACGTTTCTGAACTCAAGTTAATCCAGTTTCCACAGATTGAACGGCTGCACCAAACAAGCGATTCACAAACAAAGGGGGCTCATGAATGCGTGAGCAGAGGGGAACGGACGGCACACGGTGAGCCGTTGGGCTGCAAGGCATCGAGGGAAAACAAAACACGTTCATGAAAAAGGGTTGTGCTCTGAGAAAATGAACATCTGCTTGTTTGTTTGCTGCACAGAAAGCACACGTCAGGTGTTTTCTGCCTCCCGTGCGTCTGCTTCTGCACTGAAGGGATCATGCGGCATCTCCCTGTGAGCACGGGCGGGGACCCGCGTGCGACAGCCTGTGGGCCAAGGGCGACCGGCGCCCGGCTTCGTGGGCTTCCTGTGCGAGGCAGCTGTGCTCACGCGTGTGCGTGTCGTCGGGGGGCTGCACCCCCGGTACGGCCGCAGGCGGCACTTCCTGTGGACACCAGCAAGGCCTAACGCGGCTCTCGACCAAAGAGACGGAAGACGGTGCCAGCCCCTGCCCGAAACACGTTCCTAATGGGGTCGCTTCTGCGTGAGCCTCGTGACGGGACATCGAAGCTCCCGGAGAACCGCGTGACGCCGCGGTCACGGAGACGACGGGGTGCCCAAGCAGCCGGTGGAAACACAGAGTCGGGGGCCACCGTGAGGGTGTTTTCGGGTGACGTCGGAACGTGAATTCGACGGCAGAGGAAAGCAGAGTGTCCTCCCCAAAGTGGGCGGACATCACCCAATCATGAAGAGCCTGAATGACACGAAAAGGTGGAGAAAGGTTGAATTCTCTCTCTCTGTCTCTGTCTGTGTCTGCCTGGCTCCCGCAGCGCGGACATCGGCCGCCTCCTGCCCTCGTGGTGACGCTGACACCGTCGGCTCTGGGTTCCCAGGCCTTCGCACTCAGACCGAAGGATGCCACACGCCTGTGGATCCGCGGCCTGCCGATGGCAGACCTGGGGAGTCTTCAACCTGCATAATCGTGTCAGCCAGTTCCTTATAATCAATCGATAGATCGATTGCTGGATGGATGGAAGGATGGATGCATAGAAATAGAGAGAGAGAGAGAGAGAGAGAGAGACAGAGAGACAGAGAGACAGAGAGAGAGAGAGAGACA
Organism: Pteropus vampyrus; assembly: GCF_000151845.1. Classification (NCBI taxonomy): domain Eukaryota; kingdom Metazoa; phylum Chordata; class Mammalia; order Chiroptera; family Pteropodidae; genus Pteropus; species Pteropus vampyrus. The sequence goes on from NW_011889737.1 coordinate 81,490, forward strand.
GACAGAGAGACAGAGAGACAGAGAGAGAGACAGAGAGACAGAGAGAGAGAGAGAGAGAGAGAGAGAGAGAGAGACAGAGAGAGAGAGACAGAGAGACAGAGAGAGAGAGAGAGAGAGAGAGAGAGAGAGAGACAGAGAGAGAGAGAGAGAGAGAGAGATCTCCCGCCGGTTCTATTTCCCTGGGGGGCCCTCATGCAAACACGTCTCTGTGCAGCAGGCACGGCGCGGACCAGCGATGGCGGCAGCCGTCCTCGCGTGAGTCCCGAAGGTCGCCGAGGGCCCGTGCACTGCGCAGGGCGCACGCTGACGGAGACGCTCCCCAAGATCTGCTTGGCTGACGGGTCAAAGGACTAAGACGCACAGCAGTCGGGGGGCCGGACGTGGCGCTCTGCCGCGGGACGAGACCTGTGCACGGCACACGCCCCAGTGCTGGCTGCGCCCTCGGGCTCTGTGACGCTGCAGGGTGCCGAGTCCCCGAGCCTGGGGCACAGGGGCCAGGACTGGGAAGTGCGGATGGAGGATGAGGACGGAGAGCAAACGGAGGGGCCTGGCACGGCGCTCGGAGCAGGACGCAGAGGGAGACGGTCACCCCGACCTGCTCGGAACCGCCGGCCGTGCTCGGGGCCTGGGCCAGCCGGGAACAGGGGAAACCGAGTCGTCTGTCAGCGAAGGTGCCCGTGTCCCGCACGGTCGGGCGTCCTCAGCTTTTCCTCAGGGTTGGAGACAGAATCCCTGCCTCATTCCAGAACGTTCCGTCACCTCCGAAAAGAAGCGCCCTGCCCGTTAGCAGTCACCGCCACCCCCGCCGGGCCCGGGAGACCCCGCTGGCTCACGGTCCCCATTCTCGTGTGCTCACCCCGTTCCCCACGCATCGTCAGGGCCCGCGGATTCTGCCTCCCTGACATGAGTCGTTCTGGAAACATCCTTCTGTCCTGCCACGGTTCCCACACCACGTCCGCGTCTCCTGCCTGAGGGACACGTGCTTACGCTCGTTCTCGGTGTCGGAACAGATAAATCCGGGGCTCTGAAAACCGGATCGTCCGGGTTTGCACAGAATAGCTAGCTGGCCGCTCAGCACCCACCTCCCTCCGGGCGCACGCGCTCAGTGTGCCGAGCGTCGTGTGCAGGCTCAGCGGTGGACAGGCATGTGGCAACCGCCACACACGACCTCTGCGGTGGCCATTGACCGGGCGACGGTAAAGGAGGGACCGTGACACAGACAGGCCGCGAAGAAGGCACGCGGCAGAGCCCGGGGACGTACGGACAGCGTGCTGTCAGGGGCCAAGGAGGCAGACTCTCAGGTGATGCTGCATTTAAGGGACCCCGCGAGACGTGGCCTGCGTGACCACCACGAGCCCCCCGGGCGGTGGCGGGGGCAGGGGCGCCCTTGGTGACACCGTTTGAGTGAAGGGGTACAGGAGGACCTGCACCCAGGGAGAGCAGACGGGAGGCTCAGGACCGGGGACGGGGCCGACGCCGTGGCCCTGATCGTGGCCGTGTGCTGCCCAGTCCCTCCCCCGTCACTCCTCGCGGTCCGGCCCCCCAGGGGAGGCCGCGCGAACACCCGCCTCGCCTCTGGGTCAGAGCTCGCGAAATTCCCCCTGCTCTGAAGACGTCGTCCATAATTTATAGCTCCTCACGCTTGAAGTATCAGTCACACGAAGCTGGGGATTCTAGAGCTGAGAATCGGGGAGAAACACTCGCCTGAGGGCAGCCGGCCGTGAGTTTCGTGTTCCCGACATCTCCGGAAAGGGACGTGGCAGGTCGCACAGACGCCGTGAGGAGCGGCCCACGGGCCCGCAGTCAGTCTGCTTCGCTCACAGGACGGCGGCTCCTTATTTTATTTATTTACTGATTTATTTATTTTTAGACGAGGCGACCCTTGGGTTGACCTCACAGATTGCAAGGACCTTGTCAGCTCACAATCCCTTATTTATTCATTCGTTCATTCATTCGTTTATTTATTTACGCCTACAGCACCGGGTCTTCCTAGGTGGTCTCCCATCCGAGTCCAAAGCAGGCCCGACCCGGCTGAGCTT
>NW_011889737.1:84826-86360 GCF_000151845.1 Pteropus vampyrus
GTCGCCCTCCAGCTCTGCTACTCGACAGCCGTTTCGCATTCGAAACCCATGAGCAAACCGTTGCTGGAACGAGAGGGAAGAAACAAAAATGATGCGTTTCATCCACGCGGTCTGGGGGAGACGCTGCGGGGGCTTTGGCGGCCCTGTGGCGGGTACCGGTGTAGGACGGTGCCAGCCACTCAGCATCCTGTCCCCCCAGCGTGCAGGAGTCTGCTCTCTCCGTGGCCTCTCGGACAGACAGGATCTGTGCTCGCAGAAATACCTCACGAAAAGGATGACTTTCCACATCGTAAGCAAAAGCATCATCAAAAGAAAGGGTTGAACTTTCACCGAACACTCACGCTCACGACACTCGTCACCGTCCATGGGCGGTTCTGGGAACCCAATTGAATGTGTCCAGCGCGAACTCGTCACCGGGTTCCCTCCGAAGGTCCCCACCACTCCTCCTTCGCTTATGGGGACCGTCACCTTCTAAGCATCTCCGTCCCCACCCTGTTCTTGCAGGCAGTCAACTCTCTTCCTGCAAGCCCCACCCTGACGAGCATTCCTGTCATGCGACGGGAAAGTAGTCACTATCGCGGGTCACCTGTCTTGGTTTCCCACGTCTCCTTCCTCGTCATCTGCAGAGAACACAGGAGCACAGGGGAGACTGTCCCCACTTAACAGCACAGGGGAGACTGTCCCCACTTAACAGCACAGGGGAGACTGTCCCCACTTAACAGCACAGGGGAGACTGTCCCCACTTGACAGCACAGGTGAGACTGTGCCCACACAAGAGCACAGGTGAGGCTGTCCCTGTCTGTTCCGTAAATCCCAGCGTACACCCTCTTTCCCTCATCTTTCCGTTATTAGCCACCTTTCTAAGAATGGAGCATCCACGAGTGAATGACTTCCCTGTGCTTTTCAGCATACTGGTCATATGTCGTCCATCGTCGTCCAGTGCTCAATGCTAGCACATACGTGGCCGGGCAGATGTTCACAAAGTCGTCTGCCATCATGGTGACAACTTTTCAGCTCCTACTTCCTCCTTGAGCCTGTTAGGTCAGCCTCGGGGACGCGGTGGTCCTCACTGCCAGACCTTGCAGGTCGGTCGTCAGTGGCCCCTTAGACATGACCGCAGCAGCCTCATTTTGGTCATATTTCTCCTTTGGTCTCTGTGCATGCGTCTTTTTAAAAGTTGGTTTCTCCCTTTGAAAGGAGCAAATGACTTTAAAGGACACAACATGGTCTTCTAGAATCTTTGCTTTTTTCCGCATGCTCTGGCCAGAGAAGCAGCCGGGTCCCCGAGGACAGTGAACACGGACACGGCTCCGTCGCCTGAGGCCGATTTTGCTCGGAAGAATTATGCCGTCCACAGGAACATCCCCACACTTGTGCGGGAACGCTCTCTATGAAAGCTTGTAGGAAACCCAAGAATGATTCCGATGCTGGGCCTCACGGTTTTGCACAGACACGACTAAAAACGGATGTGGTCAAGGCATGTCGATTCAAAGCCATTCGACACACACACGCGCAGGGTGACCTTTGAAATGGG
>NW_011889737.1:87477-88903 GCF_000151845.1 Pteropus vampyrus
TGTGTGTGTGTGTGTGTGTGTGAGTCTGTGTGTGTCTGCGTGTGTGTGTGTGTGTGTGTGTGTGTGTGTGAGTTCTTCACTCCGTGGCTCAAGCACAGATACTGCTGACGTGACGAACCCGTGGGGAGACGCGACCCCCTGCTTTGAGCGACCCCCTGCTTTGAGCGGCGTCTGCTCACTGACTCATTCACGCCGTGTTCCAGAAAAGCACGTGTGGACCAAGGTCTTACACCTTGAGCCGGCGCCGCGGGCCAAGCCACGGACACTTGCAAAGGGGAGACAGAGACTCTATATAATAAGGGAGCGAGAGCCGTGAGGCAAAATGAGATCAGGTCTTTACGAAAGGCACAAAGGGTCCATTCTGACCTGAGAGGCCGGCATGGCAGGGGAAGGGGTGTCACATGCGAGGGGACTGGCGATAGCCCCTTGGGGTTGGGTTGCAGGACAGCGTGGGCGCCTGGCAGTCTAATGGCAGGGAGGCCCTCCTGTTGGCCGTGTAGCCTCTGAAGCCACCGCCCCGGGGGCTTGGTAGTGCGTGCGTGTGTTACCCGTCTGTGGAACAGCTCTGAGGAGCTGAAGCTGGCTATGAGGACCTGGGGTCACCACCAGCCCCCCACTTGCAAACATTCTATTTCTGGAGTGCGTTTGGTGACTCCGAACCGGTGACGGTTAAGGGGTCACAGCATAACCCTGTTGCAACAACCCGAGAATAGCACAGAACTGAGCTCATTTTTAGAAAGAAAAAAAGTTTCCTGTTTAAAAAAAAAAAAAATGGATTCCCTAGAGAGTGCGAAACGCTCTACAGGAAGCAGATATTCTTCATTCGGCCTCGCCCGGTGCCAAGCTCTTCAATAACCGTGCAACATCGGAAGCACACGGCTCACACTCCTCACGGCGACAGAGCCGCTGGGCTTAAAACAGGGAATTTCGTTTCTCTAATATTCGAAAACAGCATGTTCTTTACTCCGAGTGAAGGGCGGGCTGAAGCGTCCCGTCCAGGGCCGACGCGTCAACACGTTGGCCTCGAGGGCCTCACAGCCTCTGTCACAGATACTCGACTCTGCCGCTGAGGAACAGAACGCAGCCCCAGGCACGACAAACGCGAATGGCTGTGACCGTGTGCCAATAAAACTTTATTTGTAAAAACAGGACGCCAGCCATTCAGGGCCTGGGGCTGCAGCTTCGGACGCTGCCGTCCATTAATCTATCCAATATCTGAATCCATAAGAGAATTTTGACAGTTAGTTTAGTAAATCCAGTTAACTCATCTCCCTATTATTTATCCAGAATCTCTCAAACGGAAAGATTGGGAAAAAAAGAAGAAATCTATGAGCATGCATTTTTTTCTAAATGGCATGAAAACAGGTTGATACCAGGAATTACTTGTATATAAAAATTCAGGGGGTATCATGGAACAAATCTATCT
>NW_011889738.1:0-1187 GCF_000151845.1 Pteropus vampyrus
CTGGATTTTGGACCACCTTACCTAAGAACAAATACATATATGACCAGCAGATGGAAGGAGTAACAGTTGAGGTAAACACAACAGTTACCCGAAGCCTTTGGAGGAAGAATGGGGAAGAAAGCTATACAGCAATTCAGGGAGACAGATTCAAGAAAAGTGGTGGAAATTCAGTAAGGACTGTGGGCTCACTGGAGTGTCGCCTTGCCTCAGCCCCAAGCCCTGCTCTGCATTCCACAGGAGACTTGCAAATTAACAGTCAACATTCACAGGAGGGAGCAGACCAGTCTCAGATCCCTGAAAGTGCACCCATTCTAGATGATTATCCTTGTTTGATCTGTCTCTAGATTCTATGGAAGACCGCACACACTTGGATGTCTCTTTTGACCTCACTTGGAGCTTGCCCAGAACAAAAAGCCTGTTCCTGGGCACATACGTCAAAACAATCACAGGTGTTTCTGTTTCGCCACAGTTACCTGAGTTGATGGATTGGAGCTGGGGCAAAAAAAAATAGACTAAAATAAGGAAAAAAGCTTAAAAGGAATGAGAAATCACGGGCTTCGAAAGTCTGTTGTACCCCTAGATATTTAGGTCATGTACAAAGGGAGGGCTGGGCACACAGACCCTTGGCTACCAGGTGCTTAGGAAAGTCCTGACGTCTCGCCTCCAGCCGAACTTGATGCTCTGCACACGGAGAATGTGAAGGCTCTGATAGCGTTTCCAATGGCCTGGCCATGCAGGTAACTGAGGAGAGACTACAGTATCCAGACATGACGCAGATGACGGATTGAGAGTCTTATTCAGAAGAGTCAGTAACAGGCAAACGACAGCAATAAGTGCTGGGGCGGGAGAGATTCTGAACACCGGCACCATCGTCAATTGGATCCAAGTGGCATTTATGGAAGACTTCATGAAACAACAGCAGAATACACATTCCTCTAAATTCGCATGGAGCATTCATTAAGACAGACCACCTCCTCAACACATTTCGCAGAATATAATGGGCTGGTCTCCACAAAGCCTGAGCTGAAACGTTCTGGGTCTTTGTGACGGATTCCATGTATCCTTATGTCTCTGTATTCGGAAAGGCCAGAATGTACAGCCAGCCATGGAGCTGATACTTGAAACAATATGGGACGTGCCACACACACAGACATACACCCACATTCCACCCGGAAGGAAGGGCAACA
>NW_011889738.1:1237-4609 GCF_000151845.1 Pteropus vampyrus
GGGAAGGTCGCGATATCTTGCCTCCAGCTGAACTTGATGCTCTGCACACGGAGAATGTGAAGACTCTGATAGCGTTGCCAACGGCCTGACCGTGCAGGTAACTGAAGAGAGACTACAGTATCCAGACATGACGCAGATGACGGATCGAGAGTCTTATTCAGAAGAGTCAGTAACAGGCAAACGACAGCAACAAGTGCTGGGGCAGGAGAGATTCTGAACACCGACACCATCGTCAATTGGATCCAAGTGGCATTTATGGAAGACTTCATGAAACAACAGCAGAATACACATTCCTCTCAAATTCACATGGAGCATTCATTAAGACAGACCACCTCCTCAACACATTTCGCAGAATATAATGGGCTGGTCTCCACAAAGCCTGAGCTGAAACATTCTGGGTCTTTGTGACGGATTCCATGTATCCTTATGTCTCCGTATTCGGAAAGGCCAGAATGTACAGCCAGCCATGGAGCTGATACTTGAAACAATATGGGACGTGCCACACACACAGACATACACCCACATTCCACCCGGAAGGAAGGGCAACACGTCCCTGCCAGGTGACATCCCTTGGTGTCTGTCTACCACTCAGTGCTGACACCAGCAACACCACAAGAGGCACAGGGAGCAAGCAAGCCCCCAAAGAATGTGGCCATTCAAAGTCTCCAGCTGCGGATTCCAGATACACTTGATACCAGTTCAAGACCAACGGGATCCCAGGTTGAAGGGTGTGAGTGACACGAGGAGGGTAACACACACATAGTCACAGCCTCATCATTCACACAGATTGCTGCATCACCCTCATACCCATCCTACTCATGTAAAACAGATAAATACACAGACACACGGGTATACGTACAGACAGTGCATAAAGCTATATGGACACATTCGGACAGATGCACATACATTCTCACAAGCATGCACTCATAGCCACATGTCTCATCCATGCACCCGTGTACATGCACACGTGCACGCACGCACGCACACACACACACACACACACACACACACACACACACACACACACACAAAAGGCATCTAAAGGCTTCCCCAGGAACCCGTCACTATAGAGTCTCCCCCTCTGCAGGAAGTTGTGGGCTCTTAACTCTAAAGGCAACACAGGACTCCTGGCTGGCCTCAGGGAGAGTGAGGGCAGAGGGGCAGCTGAAAGTAGTCTGACTCTCACTGTCCTGCTTCAGTAAAGCGATGTGGGGAGAGATGGGACCCTGTCTGCCAGGAGAGCGCAGGTACATGCCCCCAAATGGAGTAACCCACTGCCAGAGACTCTCATGGAGGGAGGCCCCTAGGTCCTTGGTTCTCTCTAAGGTTTGGAAATGTGTGTGGGTGGAGGTGGGTTGGGGAAAGACTTTATTTCCAAAAAGAAAATTTTTGCTCTTTCCAAAGTCCAGTTCTACTTCTACAGCCACGTCAAGCCCTCCAACCCTCCCCTGCATTTCCCTTTAAGCCTCCAAGGGATTGTCTCGTCTTAGACCATCCCATCTGCTCCTCCAGGTGTCCTACCTAAACTCAGGCAGATGTGCCCCACACCTGAAGGGCCCTCACACTCATGGGACCCTGCTCACAGCAGAAAAACATCCAGAGAACACTTCTCCCACATACCTGAAGCCCTCACTGCCAAACTCACCTGCCTCCGGTCCTGAGGTAGGTAAATTGTCACCCAGGTAAGCCCCACGCCCAATGTGACCCCCATGTCACCAGTGGCCACCCCTCCCTCCTTTGAGACTCTTTCCTCAGGGGGCTGCTTCTTCCCCCTGCCCTCGAGTGACATCCCCTGCCCCCTCCCTCCCTAGACCCTACCTCCTTGAAGTGCACAGGAGCCTTGGCCGGGTCTCTGCCTCTGCGGGGAAAGACAGAGGGCTGGTCAGTCAGGGCTTGGGCCAGGGCTGCCCTCACAGCACGCCCAAGCTCAACGTTCCCTCGCTCCCCAGACCAGAAGTTATGGCTGGACGAGCAGCATTCCCAGTCCCTGGCCTCCAAGACTGCGGGTAGCTCTGCTCTGGGACTGAGGCTGAGATGGGGCGGGGCCTGGGCGCCAAGTGAGGCAAAAACTGCCTGGGCGCAGGGCGCTGCCCCTCCTGAAAGTGACCGCTGCGCCACCCACCTACCTCAACACAAAGCTTTTCCTGCCAGACGCACACCCTCCTTCCTTCACCAGCAGCGCCAGGACCTTTCAGAGGACCAACGCCCCCACCCCTGCCTCTGTCCAAAGCCTCGTGTCCCACCACCTTATATGAGGGAGAGAAGGAGAACGTCATTTGTTCAATGCCTGCTATGTGCCAGACTCGAGGAAGTGGCCAGCGATGGTGGCACACCCTTGAGCCTCAGTTTTCTCATCTTTATAATGGGTTTAATATGATAACCTCATGAGAATAAGATGAGACTTGAATGAGATATTGCCTAAAGCACTTAACTCACACCCTGGGGGGAAGAAAAGCCAGCAGTGTAAAAAGTTACTGCCGCTGTTATTTTTAATTATTATTATTGTTGTTGTTATTGTTATTATCACTGAGAGTCTTACAATACATACTGGTTCTCCATCCAGGAGAGGCCAGGCCTTAAGGGGCTCCCTCCCCTTGCCATGCAGCTCACTGAGAGAGTCTTGTCCTCCAGGGGGAGGCACCTGTCAGCCAGGACCTCCAGGGCTGAGCAGGCAATGAGCTATGTGAGAGGAAGGCATGGTTCACTACATTTCTGACTATATCCTCCCTGAATGAAATGCAGGTCAAGAAATAGTTATTGAGTACCTACTATGTGCCAGGTCACCATGCTGGGGATACTGAAGTGAGCCAGAGAGACTAAAAGCCCTGCCCTGTGGAGCTCAGGTGGTAGACAACAAAATAATAAGTAACGATATCGTCAGTTGAAAGATTCTGAAGACAACTAAACTAGGCAAGAGGTCAGACAGGGATGGCCCAAATGGGTGGATTGTATTTTGAGGGAAGGTGGTTGAGGGAGGCCCCACTGAGAAGGTGACATTTGAGCAAAGAGGAAAAGGAGTAGGCTGTGGGGGTTTCTGGAAGAAGGGCATTTCAGGTAAAGGGAACAGCAAGTGCAAAGGTCCTGGGGTGGGAATGTGACCACTGAGCATGACAAATAGCAAGGAGGCCAGTGAGGCTGAAGCGGCATCAAGGAAGATAGCCAGAGTCCTGTAAGGCCTCGAGTCTAATTTAAAGATTTGCCATCCTGCTCCCATGGGCGCCCAGCATTCAGTCTTCCTTTCAGGCTGGAGGACAGCTCAGAGCCTGCCCTCTCCCTGCAACAAGAAAGTTAGGAAGCACTGGAGAATGGGCACACTTACTTGCTTTATCCTTTTCAGCCCAGGCCAGGCCAGTTCACAGTTCTTCTATTTCT
>NW_011889738.1:5950-17130 GCF_000151845.1 Pteropus vampyrus
TCTCTAACACCTAATCTTTAGATACAGAAACATGAGCAATAAAATTATTAAAAAGAGAGGCTCCCCCATTCCTTCTAGTTTCCTTGAGTCTATGGTGAGTCATAGGCATCACCCTGATGTTCCCACAATCATGCACCTTCCCTGGGTTCTGTGGGGTCAGAACTCTTTACCTAGACATTGACCACAGTTACCAACCTTCAAATCAGAGATGCTGAAGGAATTATGTTTTAACTTTTCACTTCCACTTGCCCACGATTTCTCTCCCCTCTAAACTTAGGAACTTGAAATTCCAACTGTTATGTTCAAACTTGAATGACAGTAGTAGAACTGACCAATTAGATATTTTATTGTATTTCAATTCACTGAGTTCATTAAAGAAAGCCCCATCAGGCCACTGGACAGAGATCTTTCCTGGACGACTGTTCCTTCCACTACACCCAACCCTTGTTTCCAGAAGAAATCCAGAATCGGGGGTAGGGGGGCTTCCAGAACTAACCTGCAGAAAAGCCCTACTTTCTTCAGCACCTAGATCTTTCCTCAGCAACTGACTGATTTGACGATACATACATTTTTCATTTGCTCCCACATCCGCCTACTATTAGAGAGAGGAAAGGAAAATAGTGAGGCTCACTTCATCTTGAATACTCTACACAGGCTTTCTGTTCCCGTGATGACCTTAGCACACCAGATGGGAAATAGTGGTTGAGTCAATGACCCAAGACAAAACATAAGGGACACCTGTGTGAAAGGTTGAAGCTCATAATGGAAGGTCTCTCAAGTCCCTTTGGTTTGGCAATGACAAATTTCCTTTCAAAGAGAAAAACATTCTGCAGAGGAAAATGCTCACTACCGTATGGTTTGTAACTGCTGCTGTCATTTTTGAGTACCCTCTTGAATCGGGTATTGGGGGTAATAGGTTCTCACTAGACCGTCTCCCTATCTAGTCAATTGTCTCTGCCATTTAGCACTAACATGTTCACATTTTCATATCCTAATTTTACTAAAAAAAGAGCAAAAGTAACTTTTCTATTTCAGTGCAAGAAAGCGTGTTTATGTTGGGGATAGATGGAACCTCCACATCCGCAGTGTCACTAGAGAGCTCCTCCACCACCGTGTGAGGGAAAGCTAGAAAGACATAAGTTAGCTGTCAGTCCTAGTGATGCTGTTCAGGACCTACTCCGGAAGGTATGCAAGATGTGCTCATGAGGCGAGAGAGTGTGGATGTGGGCAGTTACTAAGCATGAACTGAGCTGCTGCAGGGTCATCCTCCTGGGTGGCTGAAGGAAGGCCAAAAAGAGGGGCAGGAAAGAAAGAGAAATGGAGCCTTTGGCATGAAAGCTAAAGGGAAGCCAGTGTATCTGACATAATCTTAAAAAGGAAAAATGAAAATGGATGCTACATTTCAATGATAGAGTTTCATTGACTACACTTGCCCATCGTAAACCTGACCCAGTACCCACTTCCTTTTGGACTATTACAAGACCATCTCAGCACATGCATTCACATGTGCTGCTACTGTCTTCATCTTTAATATTGGATTTTTAATCTTTGTGTTATAATGAAGTGCACATAATATGTATCTTTATTGTGAGTATATAGGTCAGCAGCATTAGTAACATTCATAATACGTGGATCATCTCTATTATCTATACCCAAACGTGTCATCTTATCCCACATAGCCTGTGTTCCCATTAGCGATTCACCCCACCTGCCCCATTCCATGCCCTTGATCATCTCCACTTTCTCTCACAATGAATTTGCCTTTTCCAGGGACCTCATATAAGTGGAATCATAGGAATTTGTCTTTCTTTTGACTGCCTCATGTCACCATATATAAATATTCCGTTATTGCTACCCATCACATTTCGTTTATCCACTCATGGATGGACTTAGGGGTGGTTTTCATCTGTTATCTATTGTGCATAATGGCACTATGAACACTGCCATACAGATAACTATATGACACTGTAATGGTGATATGTGGTATTCTGGTCAGAGATTGTCCCAGCACAGAGTGAAACTGAATGTAAACTCAGGACTTTTTAATTAATAAAAATATATCAATATTATTTCACTAATTATAACAAATGTATTACGCAAATGTAAGATTCTATGACTAGGGGAAATGGGAGCGGTGGATATGGGAACTAGATGTATTATCCTGTCAACTTTTATGTTCATCTAAACCTATTCTAGATAAAGCGTATCCATTTCTACAACTCTGGAGATACCGTATCAGGGAGAGATCTATTCAGCTCATTACCAAAATCAGATAATGTCTGAGCATTAGCTAGAAACCCTGCTTGCTACTTAACGTGAACCACATTTTGGTTGTCGATGCATCTTTATTTCTATAGTCACAGCACTACTGATCGAATGGAGACATTTAAAATGTACGCATGCAATTAAAAAATACCATGGCTTAAAATTTATATAATTTTCTCTTAAATTGAAAACACTGAATAATTATTCCTGAATTGGCTTAATGAGCATATTTCCACAGTACCTTCCTCGGGCTGCACTGAGGGACGTACCCTGTGATGTGGTCAGATGTAAACTCGTCTGAACCTCTTCTTCCTCATTTAGAAGCTGCACGTACCTGGGAAAGTCCTTCAGACCCCACTAGGCCTCCAGGCCTTGTTCTCAGATCTGCAAATGTTAAGGTGGCCTACTTGTTAGTATTATGTGAGGAGGCTAAATATAATTACATACAGGTAAAGCTATGAGGAAAATAAGTGACTGGTGCTATGTAATTGCTCTGTAAGTATCCAATCGTTGAGTGACTACAAGTATAAGCTAGATACTTGGTAGCGGCTGAATCCAGAGAGAAGACTGGGATGGCTCCACAGCAAGGGAGGGTAGAAGGGGACTTTTATCCTTTGCATGGGGGCGATGCTTTCCAGTTCATGGAGAGTATCTGTTATCATCTTCTGAAATCCCTACATCAGCCTTACAGTAGGGAAGGCAAAGCAGGAGCTGTGACTTATAATTTACACTGAAGAGCATAGAAATTTAGAGATTAAGCGATTTGCCCAGAGAAATGACACTGACGAGTGTAAATCTGGGACAAGAACACAGATGGTATACTGGGCCCAGAGATCCTGAACTTCTAAGACACCTGAGATCATGCCCTTGGTGCCTGAACAATGAGATGCCCTCAGTGTCTTTGTCAAATACTCCTGCCCCATCGTTTCAGTGGGAAAGAGGTGACGTCTTAGAGAAAGAGGCTGAGCCATGTGGAGTCCAACTTTATAATGCAGACCCTGCTTCTACTTTTCATGCTCTCATCCCTAAAACAACAGTTTTTTTTTTTTTTGACAAAGTCCCTGAGAAGAACCAAAGAAGTCCCAACTTGTGGCCATCCTCCCCTGCATCTGCCCACTGTCAGCTGTCTCAAACTGAGCCTTACCCGAGACCAGGTGACCACCCTGAGTAACCAGTGGTCTGAGAGACACCCAAAGCCAACTCCAAACATTCTACACGAACTGCCACATGACTAACCCTGGATGAGCACTCAATGCCCATGAACCAGGATACTGGCCTTCTGCGTTGGTGCTTTGGTGATTCAGTGTTTAAAGGCTGAAACCTCCACTTTCTGCCGACTGTTGATCTGAGTAGCCTGTGCTATGCCTGACTGACAGCAAGCAATGGCTTCCCTAGTGCTGTGTGTGCCACTTCCCTGCTCATTCCTCCTCACCACAGTCCAGTGTCTCCAAACTCCTCTTACCTTCCTAGACCCTGCAGTGGGATGAATAAGCAAATATTCATGGGATTCAAACAATGACCTCAGTGAGCACTATCAAGGGATGAAGGGCCAATGGGACCGCATAAGGATCTCTCAACATTAAAGTTCCTCAAACAAGTCTGTCCACCCTAGTCAACCCAGTGCAGAAGAACTTTAAAAGCTGGGAGGCAAAAATTACAATGAAGAACCCAACTTGGAATCAGCAGGCACATCTTCCCCGGTGGATCTGCCAATAGGCTTCTCAGGCTTCCTCTTACTTTCTTCCTGGGTTCCACAGACTCCAGCACAATCTTCCACCTGTGACCTCAAGAGGAATGGGTATCTATTTCCTGGGAAGATGTGCTCATGGCGCCTTTCGCTGGCTTGCCTAGAGTGTTACCATCCTCTTGTCTCCACTTTTGGAGTCACAAGCAATAGGTGAAACCTCAAGATTTATTATTTTGGGTTTTTTGAATGACAATAAGTAACTTAGGAAACAATGGAGAACGCACTCAGGTTTTCGCCTTACCTTTTTTGTCCCATGCAACAAATGTTCAAAGTTCTTCTATTCTTTCTTAAATGATTTCCTCTTCTCTTTGTTGAGGAGATTTGGCTGGAGTAGGGAAAGAAAAGAGCAAGTCATGTGGGAAAGATAATTTTTAAAGAGAATAGCAAGAACACATGATGTCAAACGCAGCACACTCAAAGTCCATGGACACAGTTCCTCTTTCTATGACATCATTAAAAGTGGAGAAAAACAAATCAAACTTTTACACACATTTTATTTCTCTGTTTGATTTCATATCTCCCTTTCCCAATTTCCCATGTAGCACGTGCCACCCAACTGTTTCCAGAAATCACCTCCCATTGGAACTGACCTGAGTGTTGACACCTACCTGGATCATCTTCATCCTCACTGCTGAAGTCAGAGATGTTCTCCAACAGCAAATCTTTAGAAACAGAAACGAGAGCAATAAAGTTATTCAAAAGAGAGTCTACCAATTTACCCAGCTTCACTTGAGCCTATGGAGGGTCACATGGCCTCAACCTAATCATTTCTCCATGTTTCAGACATTCCCTGGGCTCTGTGGTGTCAGAGACCTTGAACAAGACATCGATCACATTTGCAAACCTTCAAATCAGAGAGATGCTGAAGCAATCACCTTTCACCTTCTCACCTCTGGCCCAACAGTGCTCCAAAGTTATCAACCAGAAATTCCAACAGTTATAGACACAATCAAATGTGGTTAGTGTGAACGAGCAAATAGATGTTTTATTTTATTTTCATTCACTGAGTGAATAAATGATAAAGTTTCATTAATTAAAAACAGCCACATCTGGCCACTGCCTGCCACACTGAAAAGAGCAACTCGAGAATTCAATGAAGTGGAAGGTACCCTCCTCTCCCCTGCTGGTTGCTGCAGAGTAGTTTGAGAGTCTGATCTATTCATTATCATGTGTCGACTTCACGTACTCATGTGCCTCTGCCACACATTACTTGAGGCTCTGGCATTGTTAAATTATGGTCAAAACCAGATACTAGAGCATTCCAGGCAGTAGGCCCACATGGAAGCAAAGGTGAAGGGCATGGCTAGCACACTTGTGCTAGACGGAATCAATGGGTGCTGGGATGCTTCACTTCTCACTCTTCTCCCCTTTCTCAGCCATGACTCTGGAATAAAGCCTGGGAAGGCAGTGGGAAAGGCTCCAAAGAAAATGGAAAACTTGTACATTGAAAAATAGAATTAAAAACCACACAACAAATTGGAGTGAAATACTGTGTTCACAGGTTGGAAGACTTGATATTGTTAACATTTCCATAAAAGCCAAAGGGATCCACAGATTCTTGCTGCACATACCAACATCTCAATGCCATTTTATAGAAGAGAAAAAATCCTGCAATACATGTGGAACCACAAAGCATCCCAGTAGCCAAAACTATCTTGACAACAAGGAACAAAGATGAAGGCTCCACACTTCCTGACGTCGAAACACAAGACAAAGCTTCCGTAATCAAATCAGCATGGTAATGGCATTAGAAACAGCAGATAGATGAGTGGCAAAGAATAGAGAGTCCTAAATAAACATATTGACAGTGCCAAATGATCTTTGAGAAAGGTGTCAGGTCAACACAAAAGAGAAAGGATAGTCTCTTCAACAATCAAGACAATGAAAAGACACCTAGAGAATGTGAGGAAACATTAGCAAATCCCATATCTGAATAGGGGCTAATATTCAAAATATATACAGAAAGCTAACACTCAATTGCAAAAGAAAACAAACAAACTAACTAACAAAGAAAAAACAGCAAAGAACCGAATAAAAAATGGCCAAAGACTTGAAAAGACATTTCTCCAAGAAAGCATGCATGGTCCACACAACTATGAAAGGTGCCCAACATCACTAATCATCAAGGAAATGCACATCAGAAAGACCATGAAATAGTGCCTCTCTCCTTTCAGGATGTGTATTGTCCAAAAGAAAAACAGGAGATACCAGATATTGGTGAGAAGTTTGAGAAACTGCAACCTTTCTACGCTGTTGGGGGGAACGTAAAATGGTGCCGCCATCATGCAGAACAGTATTGAGGTTCCTCAAAAATTTACAAATAGAACTACGATGTGATCCAGCAATCACGCTGTTGCTATGCATCCCATGGAAATAAAATCAGAGCCACGAGGAGACCACTGCATTGCAGCGTTATTCACAATAGCCCAGATCCAGAAACAGCCCCCGGTGTCCATCGATGAATGAAGGACCAATGAGTAACAAAACTAGGGCATATACATTCAATGAATATTATTCATCTTTAAAAATCAAAGAAATCCTGCCTTTTGCAGCAACAGGAATTAACCTGGAGGACATTATTCTAAGTGAAATAAGCAGGTCACAGAGAAACAAATACTGTACGATTCCACTTAGGTGAGTATCTAAATTTGTCAAATCATAGAAGCAGCGTAGAAGGCTGGTTGCTGAGAATTGGGGAAGGAGGAAATGGAGCTATGTCAATAGTAGACAGTTTGGGTCATGGGAGTTGAAAAAGTTTTAGAGATCTACCTTGCATCAATATGCATCCGGTTATTGATTCTGTACTGTGTGCTGAATCGGGTTTCGAGGTTGGATTTCATGCTGTGTGCTTTTTGTCACAAAAAAATAAGAGAATGAAATAGAAAGCAAAAATGAAAGAAAAGAAATAAAAGAGAGATGGGAAGATTGTGGGGGTTGCTAGGAAGGGAGAAAAAAAAGGCAGGTTCCAAGAGAGGGAAGGAGAAAGGGTCTGTTTCACAAGGCAGATAGAGGAGACCATAGGACAGGAGAAAAGCTCCTCTCTCCAGGTTTAGGGATGGTGGGTCTATATTGTGTTAGCTCCAGCAAGATAGTCCTGTCTTTTCTCATTCCCATTCAAGATGGGGCCAAACGTCATCCTCAGTCTGGGCCAGGCTGGGTTCAGGGAATCACGTTATTCTGCCTGTCCTGATTTTGAAGCCACCACTTGGTCACCACAGAGCCTGGGTGCCCTTCCTGTATCTTCCTCTGTTCCTCTAAGTTGTTTCCCTCTCAAGGTCAGGCCCACACCTCTCGGAGCTGTTTTTGCAGTTGGAGTCTACGGTGGCTCTGTCTGATTTCTTGAAGACCAGGTGGTGCCAGCCCTCATTTTAACATTGACTCACACCCACTAGGGTGCCCTTCAACTCCACTGTGACGCTATGATCTAAAGATTAAAAATTTCTAGGACAACACTGTCTCTAAGAGACAGGTTCAGAGATAAACTATTGACATTTTACATTTCAGCAGCCTCAGTTTTGCTTAGTGAGAAAAAGATGGAAAACTACAAGGCAATGAATTTCTACTACATTCATAATTCTCACAGCTGTCCTGGTCCAAAGAAAACTCAAACCATCATTTAGCTCATTTTATATGATATTGACTTAATCCAACTTCCTGGACTTGACTTCTTACAAAGCCCTCCAGAAGAAACCATGACCCTACGTCCCTGTGGGTTCCCAGGCACATGAGAGGTGACGCTCCTGTCACACTGCAGAGCTTCTCTGTCCCACCTTGCAGTGCACAATGTCCCTTTGAATGGGAGCCCAGTGCCACCCTGATGCTCAGTCCTGAAGACCTCTTGGTTGTCTTCTCATTAAACAGTGTTTCTCACCTAGCACACAAAGTCCATAGCTCAGAGAAGTGACAGAGACAGAATGACACTGTGCATTTTTAGCAAGAGTGTCTGAAGGTAAATATTGGACCTCTTTGCAGAAAGTCACAGTGAATTGCCCCCAAATATTCCTGGAGGCTCGTCCTGGTGAGGGGTGATATTCTGTACTAAAAGAATATTTTTATGGCATGGTGACAGAGATTCTAAAACATGGTTTATCCATTAATAAACTAGGGAACATTGTCCTGGGCAGTAATGGGATTTGTGTTCAGGTTAATTGAGGTATATACTTGCCATACAATACATACATACATTCAAATTTTACAAGGTGGTTAATACACACACTTAGGTCCCTATCCATTCATGATGCGATGGTGAGGGGAATGTTTATTAGCAAGCTGATATCAGTGACTGTGGTCTTACAGTAACATAAATCAATAGAAACACTCAAATCACAAAACATCAATCACACACACACACACACACACACACACACACACACACACTCAGAATCATACCACATGGATTCACATGTCCACACACTCACACCCATGAACACAAACCTACACCACACCACTGGAATGAAGATCATGGCCACAGTTCTTTACCTAGAAAATCAGTTTCTATCACCACGTTTCCGATTCCCGTTGCCAGCAGGAAGCTGGAATCAAAGTGGCTCTCCACACTAAAGCCAGCAAGAATACCACCCCTTTCTCAGTTTCTAGATTTTTTCCTCAGCAAATGAGGGATTCTAGAATACGTACCATATTCAAGGGCAAGAAGAACCACCTGAAATGACAGAAAATACGATGAGGGTCACATAGTGCCGGGTCCTGTTGGCACAGGCCTTTGCTTAAATCAGTTACATTAGAAAACTCTGGCAGTGTCAATAGAACCCACCAGCAAGAACAAGACAAAACTGCTCAGGTCGAAGGACATGAACTGTCCTGGAGAACTCCCTCCCAAGGCCATTTTGGGTGGGCAATTACAATCTTCTCTTCCAAGGAGGAAGCACTGCTAAGACAAAACAGCTCCCTCCCATACGGTTTGTAACTGCTGCTGTCATTTTTGAAGGCCCGTTAGGATCAAATATCACTTGGTACTAGACTCAGTCTTGACACTCTTGCCACCGAGTAAATGTCTGTATCATCTGGAATGTACAGCTCAATTTTATATCTTAATTTTATGGATAAAGTAATAAATCCCCATTTCTATTGCAAGGGAAGCGGGGTGAGCATACCTTGGTGATGGATCTGCCCTCTCACTGGGAGGCTCCTCCTGCAGGTCCTCAGGGGGATCTGTGAGGACATAGAGCAACTGTCAGTCCTTGGTCTTGCCGCTTATGAAGGACTAGGGAGCTCTGCTGAGTGCTGTTGGGGGCGAGAGTGCACTGATGAGGGTGGTGGGTATGTATGACTGAGCTGCTGCCAGGTCTCCTCCTAGGTCGAGGAAGAAAGGCCAAGGAGAGGAGAAAAAAGGAAAAAAAATGTACCTTTGGCTTTCTCAAAGGAACCTAATCAGTGGGAAATACTCAATCTAACAAAGAATAAACACGACAATCATGCTGTTTCAAAGACAGAGGCCTGACTCATTCTGCCTGTTTTGAAATTGGGTTCATATTTTGGATCTTCCGTAAGGAAGGTCAGTGCTTGGGCCATTCATCTCTGCTCCACCTCCACATGAAGAGAGGGAATATTAAGCGACCTCCAGAAACAGCCGGGGGATGGGAAGAGTTAATTATGGAAAGTGTGCAGTGGTGGGGAGCTTCTTTTGTAAAGTAGACACATATATTGTGTCATGTGAGTAGGAAACTCTCCTGAGGACACACAGGCACCCATACACACACGAACATGCACAATCAAACCACTCAATATTTATAAACACCACCCCAAAACTCAAACATACAAATTGCAATATCCACATATCATTGCTTCCAAGGACTGTAAACTTTCCAGAGTTATTTCCTAGACTATCTGGTGCTTTCACTACATGCCTATCCCTCATCCCCGGCAGGATCACAGAATCAGGGAGGCTTCCAGACCAAACCGGCAAGAAAGTCCCACCTTCTTCTGTACCCAGCTTTATCCTCAACAAGTGAGTGATTACATAATACGTACATTTTTCATCGGGTCCGTTTTCCACCTATCATAGGAGAAAGGAAAACACTGTGAGGGTCATATCCCCCTGGACACTGTTCACCCAAACTTTCTGTTCTCTTGATGACTTTAGAACACCAGTTGAGACACAGCGCCTGAATTAATGACCCCAAAAGAAAATGTACAGAATACCTGTGGGAAAGGTTTGAGCTCTTCATGGAAGCTGTCTCAAGTCCCTTTGAGTTGACAATTACAAAATTCTTTTTTCAAGGAAGGAACTGTGATGCTGAGGATGCTTCTTGCAATGCTCCAGTGTGAAAGCGATGCTGCCCTTTCTGAATGCCCTCTTGAATCAGATATCAGGTGGTCACAGACTCTGAGTCAACAATCTCCCAACTAGTAGATTGTCTCTGTCATCTAGGAGGTACAAGCTCACAGTTTTGGAATGTAATTTTATTGAAAAGAAATAAAGCAACTTTTCCATTTCCGAGGGTAGAAGGCCTTCTTACCTTGGGAGCAGATGGGACCTCATCATCCAGACCTTCTCTTCTAAGCTCCTCCACCGCAGCGTCAGAGGGAACTAGGGGGACACAGGGGGACACAGAGTGCAGTCAGTCATTTGTGGTGCTGCTCAAAACTATCTCAGAGAGCTCTGCTTTAGGTGGATATGGGACCAGAGAATGTGTGCAGTGGTGGATGTGGGTGGTGACCACTATGGACTGAGCTCCTGCTGGACATATTCATTGGTGGATGAAAGAAGGCTAATCAAAGAAGCAAGAAAAAACAAGAAATAGAGCCTTCACCGGTCTAGCTAAAGGGAATCTAATCCATTTAATATCATCTAAAATGCATGCTATGTTTCAATGACAGGGTTCTGATTCCTCCTGCCCTTCTTAAAGCCTGGCCAAATTCCCACTTCTCCTAATGTTCCAAGGCCATTTCAGCATCCATGCATTCATAGATGCTGCTAGTGTCTTCAGTATGTATCATATCGGATACTTTATTTTTATTGTGATGTACTTTACATCATATTTCTCCTGCTTTTAATCATTTGTGACTATATCTTTCAGTAGCATTGATTACATTCACAGTGCTGTGGACCCATCCCTGCTGTCTAGATCCAAAACATTTCCAGGAGTAAATCACTCTGCCTTGACCCTCTTTCCATCCCCTGTGATCTCTACTTTTCTGTTTCTAGGAA
>NW_011889738.1:18833-22384 GCF_000151845.1 Pteropus vampyrus
GGAAGAATGAGTTAATTATGAAAAGTTTGCAGCAGTGATGAAGTTACTTTAGAAGGGGAAAGCATGTATTGTGCTGTGTGAGTGGATAAATCTCCCGGGAAAATACGATCTCACACAGACTCACATTCACAATCACACCACAAAGACACATGAAAACCCCAAATGTCTAAAACACATGAACCTCACCTCCTATATATTACCCTCGCTCCTGAAGACTGGACATCTGGCCTGAGATCTTTTTTTATATGACCACTTCCTTTCATTACACCCCTAACCCTCATCCCCTGGGCAAGATCATGGAATCAGCGGGGCTTTCAGACCAAACCAGCAGGAAAGCCCCATCTTCTTCAGCACTCAGCTTTATTCTCAACAAGTGAATGATTACACAATATGTACATTTTTCATCAGGTCCAACATACGCTTGTCATGGGAGAAAGGAAAACACTGTGAGCATCATCTCCCCCCCTGGACACTGTTGACTCAGGCCTTCTGTTCTCTTGATGACTCTTGGACTCCAGATGAGAAACAATGCCTAAGTCAACAACTCCAAGAGAAAATGTACAGAACATCTGCAGGAAAGCTAGAGCTCTTCATGGAAGCTGGCTCAAGTCCCTCTGATTTGGCAATTACAAATTCTTTTTTCAAGGAGGAAACTGTTCTGCAGAAGACACTGCGTATGACCCTACAGCCTGTAAGTAATGCTGTCCTTTTTGAATGCCCTCTTGTGTCAGGTATCAGGTGGTCCTAGACTCTCACTCAACATTCTCTCACCTAGTAGATTGTCTCTATCATCTAGCAGGTACATGTTCACATTTTTAGAGTGTCATTTTATTGAAAAAGGAAATAAAGCAACATTTACATTTCCAAAGGTGAAAGGCCTTCTTACCTTGGAAGCAGATGGGACCTCCTCACTGGACCTCCCTCTAGGAAGCTGCTCTACCACAGTGGTAGCAGGACCTAGGGCGATACAGAGTCCTCATCAGTCATTGGTGTTACCACTCAGGACTGTCTCAGAGAGCTCTGCTTGAGGTGGTTGTGGAGCTAGACAATGTGGATGTGGGTGGTGAAGAGTATGGACTGAGCTTCTGCTAGGACATTCTCTTTGTTGTATGAAAGAAGGTCAAGCAAAGAAGCAGGCAAGAAGGGGAAATCGAATGTTTGGCAGTCTAGCTAATGACAATCTAATCCATCTAATATCTTCTAAAATGCATGCTATGTTTCAATGACAGAGTTCTGATTCTTCCTGGCTTTCTTAATGCCTCGCCACATTTCCACTTCTTCGAATGTTACAAGACCCTTTCAGCATCCATGCATTCATATATGCCTCTAGTGTCCTCAGCATGTATAATATTGGATTTTTTACATTTTATTGTGATGAACTTTACATCATATTTATGCTGCTTTTAATCATTTGTGATTAAAAATATATCTGTCAGTAGCATTGATTACATTCAGTGTTGTGGACCCATTATTGCTGTCTACACCCAAAACATTTCCAGGAATAAATCATTCTGCCTTCATTTTTCTTCTAGCTCTTTCGATTTCTAGTTTTCTGACTCTAGATTGAAAATTCTGGAATTGAGCTTTTCAGAACCCTCATATTGTTGGAGTCATAAATTATCGTCCTTCTATGCAGGCCTGATGTAATTAAGGCAAACATATTTCAAAGGTCTGTCCATGTTCAGGCCTATTTTAAAATCTGATTACATTTATGGTAGAATAATATCCCACTAGATGTATACATCACATTTGATCCACTTATCATTTGAAGGACTTCGGGGTTCTTTCCACCATACGACTATTGTGAATAATGCCGTTACGAACATTGGTGTATGATTCACACTACTGGTGATATGAGATGTTATGATCTTGTGAAACTCACAGGATGTCACAGCACAAAGTGTGAATTTTAATAGAATATATGGACATTTAATTAATAAAAATATATTGATTTTTTTTACTCAATGGAACAATTTTATCTCATAAATATAAGATGTTTTTTATAGGGGAAACCTGTGGGGTGGGATGTGGGACCTTTGTGTATTATCTAGTCAACAGGACCAAGGTGACGGGTCCTGTCACAGAACTTTCTGGGCAAATGCACGCTACACATTCTGGGTCCCACTGCTGCTCTCTAGACACATGTGTATTTACATGGACAAGAGTGGCTTTTAAGAGAATTAAAACAGAAAACGTGGTTTCTTACAAAAAATGAACCAAATTATTCTTCTCTTTCTGAAAAACATGATGTATGAGAGCAAATGACTTGCACATGCAAATAGAGTTTATAGTGAGAATTTCAGAGTGAACATGTCAAATCTAACATGTGAACCATATGAAGTTGTTCCATTCTTGATAACAGTATGATCCCCACCCATTTCTACTACTCCTGAGTCACCGGACATTTCTAGAACAAACAACTGGAAAAGTATTCCACATCAATTAAAAAGCAACATTAGTAGAAATCAGTTTTAAAAGTTGTATTTCTCTCTAAGCATATAACTATGTTATGTAAATTCTCTTATTCTCTAAATCTATATTCTTAATCTGCATACTTAATTAACTCTATATACTTAATTATTTCTCAGTCTCTGTGAATTCATTGAACAATTTCATGTTATTGTATATATTAGAGATTGGTTGTTCGTTGAGCAAATAAGAATAAAGAATCATGATATTTTAATAGTGAGTTAGGCAAAAATATATAATCAATGCTTTTGTAAATGAAAATTTTAGATGACCCGAAACTCTAGAATTCCATGTGTGTTCTGGCTCATATGTGGGCCAAAAACACCCATTCTTAAGAAAATGTGGTGAAAACTTGCCTTAGGAATGTATGGAACTAGGCCACAAAATGTGGAGCAAGTGACAACTTTAGAATACAGATGAGAGTTTTGCCATATTTCAAACAAAATGTCTAGTTTTCACGTTATGTTATATTATAGTCCAAATCATTGCTGATTTACAGCTAATTTCTTTAATAAATCAAACAGAGCATTGATGAGGTATAAAACCTACATTAATATAAACAGTGTCACATCCTCTAGAGACTACACAGTTGAGCGGGCGAGGGAGGGGGTGGGAAAAAACAGGTGACATTGAGTTTTTCCCAAACAAGAATTTTTTTTATCACTCAGGTATTTCACTTTTAGTAACTAACCTCAAAAAAGATTGTACACAAACATGGGGAGATATGTACAGAATGTTAACAATCATTGCCAAACAAGAATTTTAAGGATCCTGCATTGATAGAAAAGTGTGTGTGTGTGTATGTGTGTGTGTGTGTGTGTGTGTGTGTGGTGTGTAGATAAAGGAATTGGAGGTAAAAATGAAAAGAGTTAGGGAGAACATTCAGAACAACGTTTCCCTGTGATTGGAGAAACAACATTCACAATGCAGGGATGGGGAGGGTTTCAGACCCGTTCGGAGATCAGTGTGAAGCAGAGGACTCCATTCCTGCTGTCCCCTCCCTGTGTGTTCATAGTCAATGGAAATTCAATGAGAAAATATAGGGAAAGCCCCTAGAGACATGTTGTGACCAGTGTCAGTGC
>NW_011889738.1:23817-35646 GCF_000151845.1 Pteropus vampyrus
AATACAGGTCTACCCACATTGATGCAGAGTCCACCCTTCACATGGGTCCACTGAAGGCATTGAAGGGGGTGGCAGGGTCTGGAGGATGCATAAAGCAGAAGCAAGTCCCACATGGAGAAAGAGCCTCGTAGTCCTGAAGGGCAGGCAAGTGAAACCAGGGAGTCAGCAGGGAAATGTTGCAATAGTGCAGGCAGGAAGGAGTAGGGGCCAGTTGGAGTGAGAGATGGAGGATGGGAATGCAGAAGTGCACACAGGAATGAAGCAGAGGTGATGCAGGACAAGACCCTGCAGGAAGTGCTCGGGGACTGAGGTCTTTCCTCTCTCTGCAGGGTGCACTGGCAGGGCCCAGTTGCTGTGGTGACAAATGCCCTGCCTGAATGAGCATCAGAGCCACCAGCCTCTGTGAAGTGCCATGGGCCTCATGTGTCAGCACTGAATATGCACACCCCATGGGCCCAGCGATTTCATATGCAGGAGTTTTCCTGCAGATACACTGGCCTGGGCAATCCAAGATCTAGTATTATTGCACCAAAACCTGAGCCATGAAGGTAGGGAAACAGCCTACATGCCTTTCAACAAGGAACTCAGTGAGGAAACCAAAGACTACGTGATGATCCCTTAGATGTCGAGACTTGGGGAAAATGATTCAACCTGCATATTAAAAGAACACCCTGAGCATTGAATGTGCACTTGCTAATGGCAGAGTCTATGATACTGAAATTACTGGGCTTTCAAGAAAAAGAAGTTGTTTGGTTGTCTCAAGAATAGTACGAAGCAAATGATTCGTAGGGAAAGAAAATTAAAATCTCATCCACCTTCTTGTAATAATTGGTGAAAGAAAGAAATGAGTACTATAGTTGCGTGAAGAACACTGAGCCTTGATTTTATACTGTCTGTTGTAACTCGTGGGTAGGAAACGTGCTGACATCTACGTCATCATGTACGATCTCCAATACTACTGTTTCCATGACCTCCTTCCAGAGGAATAAAAAAAATAACTTCATAAAAGAAAATGTCTAGTAAAATAGTGATATATGGACACATGGAAAGTACTAAATTTGCGGTTATTTGTCTCAATTAACACTGGATGAGCTTTACAGGAGAGAAGGGGTGACCTGATGGTGGTGACTGGGGTGAGTGTCTATCATAATTCATTGAGTCCTAACTTGTTCACGGTGCTTTTCTATTTACGTGCTTTATTTTATGTAAAAAGTTCAAATGAAACCGATAGTAGATAAATCGTTTCATGGAAAAATCACCAGGAAACATAAAATATACATCTAAATCCAGTTCTAAATCTATGCAATAGAGACACTAGTTAACCATCTGGTAACTGAGATGAGGTGGGAGAGCAGCAGGGAGGAAGCCCCTGTTCCTTGGCCTGACTGAAGCTTCCTGACACTGCGTAAACTCCACCTCTGCTGAGACTCAGGCTGAGGCCCCCGGTCTCGACCTGTACGGGTATTGATACCAGAGTTGCAAGGAAAACACGGGTGCTGGAAGCCCTGGGGAGACCAAGAGACAGATAGAGGAGGGCTCCCAGGTAAGGGCATGCAGGACCCAGAAGGCTTCTCACACCCCGGAGAAGTGACCACGGGCTCTGGCTTCCCCAGGGATCAGGTTGACAGGACACTGAGGTCTGGTGCTACTCTCAGCTGGGGGTGTTGTCTCTGCCCAGAGTTTCTACGATGTCTTACAGGACCAACTGAACTTGGGCTCTTGGTCGGGCAGCCTTCAGGTGACTTGTGGCCAGGACACTGAGAGTGATGCAGAAGGAAGGAAGGACTCTGGGACTCCAGGATGAAAAGGCCGAGTCCCTCTTCTGATAACACAGGTGGGAGTGGTGACCCTTCCCTTCAACCTAACACTGAATGTGACCCATCAAGACACCAGCAGAGTAAAAATGGACAGAGATCTGGAGGCCTTCCTTTTTCCCCTAATAATCTTTATTTTTTAACATCCCCACACTTTGCTTGTGCCTTGCTTTTGAAAAACCATGATGTTGTGGTAATAAATAAAAAAAGTTTTATGGATTAATGTGTTCCAATATGAAAAGATTAAGGACACTGCTGTTTCAAATGTAATTAAGCCAATTATATTTGTTTTACTTATTGACAAATTTGAGAAGGAAAAGAAACTTAAGCAATTTGTAATGCTACTCCTTACTGTCTCAAATGAGCATTGCATTAAATTTCCTTCAGTATTTTTGTCATTTGTTTATGTGTGTGTGTGTGTGTGTGTGTGTGTGTGTGTGTGTGTGTGTGTGTCAAACCTATATAGAACCTTAGCCCCAGGCCATCCACAGGGCTCCACAGATGCTGAGGGGTTCCCAGCCAGGATTGGACCCTGCAGTGTCCCTCACTTGATGCTGGGACTACGAAACGCCCACAGGGTCGCAGAGCTGAGCCAGGTGAGCTGCTTTGCTTGCATGAGGAGGAGCCCCAGGGCACATCCATCCTGCTCCCCATTTCCCAGGAAGCCTGAGGTCAGGGAGATCAGGCCACCCCCACTATCTCATCATACCTGAGGATAAGGGATCCAGTGATAAATCTCCAGCTAAGGGATGCTCCCTGTTGACTCGAGGGCATGGGTAGGGCATAAGTGTGTCCTGGAGGGCCAGACAGTAAATAAATTCTATGAACTTCACACCTAAAGTTACTCCCACCACGGCCTTACAGGAACAGACAGCCCTCTCTTGAGATTAAGGAGGCCGTGGAGGGATGGGTCCAGCAACCTTAGAAGCTCACGTGGCCTGCATACCCTCTCTAGGAAGGATGTTCTTAGGACATTCTTCATTTTCCTGCACTGTTTTTTTTTACCATCTTCTTGATCCCTTGCATGTTCATGCAATAAAGACCACCCTAGATCTCTCCTCTGTTCGGCTGCTTTTAATAAAACCTCCCCTCCACCCAAAAAGTTATGAAGAAATGAAGAACATGCACATTTAATGCCTTAATCTTTCCATCCCAAGCATTCCAAGTCACAGTTTTTCTTCTGGTCCTTCTTCCACCTGAATTGCTTCCTCTGCTCCTTCTCCTGAAGAACCTCCTAAGGAATTTCTAGAAAGTTGCAGGGAAGGGAACAAATGTGCATATCCAGAGCCATCTTGTGGGGGGTGCCCAGGGTGAAACCAGACCTCACAGGCCCCTCCAGCAGGGTGGGCCCAGCCCTTCTGACTCCCAAACCAGCTCCCTGCCCAGGCCACTCAGCGGGGCTTGAGATGATTCAGTGACGCAGGAGGGGGTCAGGAGTCAGGGCGATGCTAGCAGAGAGGACGTGGAGAACTGGAGGGAGATGTTACAGACACAATGTTTCCAGGACCTCAAGGGCCTGGATGAGACTAGGTCCATCAGTATGCAAATCATAAAAAAAGAGGAGGCGGCTCTGGGAAGCATCGCAAAGAAGAGCAAACAAATAAGAGAAAGAAGAGAAAGAGGAAATAAGATCCATGTAGATGTTGCTCTCTGTGCTGGAGTCTTCAAAATTTGCAAAACATTCCTCAAGTTACGAGACGAGGGCAGTAATGATGTTGGAGTGGCCGCGGGAATGGAAAGTGGAGAATGATGAGTCGAGGTGAGAACTCTGGGCCCTGCTGCTCTCAGCCAGATAAATAAAGCCTGATCTTAAGACACACTCTGTCCTCCCTTCTAAGCTCCTTGCCAGGCCCTCGATCACTTCACCTTTGCAATGAAGAGTGGCTCTCAAGTCTACAGGGCCCCCTGTCAGCCTTCAACTTCTGTGTGACCAGGAAACCATGCCTGTGTCACTTTGTTCCTCTAAGAATGCAGTCACAGTTGCCATGACGGACTTTTCTAAGCTCCCACTAAACTAAGGAAATTGTTTAGTATAATGTTAAAGCAAGTAGGAAAAAACTAAGTATTAAAAATTATTGCAGAAATGAATGATACTGAATAGAGAAAACCAACAATGAAAATCAGTATGAATCAAAAGCTTTGAAAGGACCAAAAAATAGATAAACCTCCAGTCAGGCTGCTAAGGAAAAAAAAAAAAAAGAGAGAGGTAAACCTATTACTAATGTCTTAGATCACAGAGAGGTCATCACTCAGGACCACATGGACATTAAAAGACTACTAAAGGGATATTTTGGACAACTTATGCCCGCAAATTCCATAGCTTAGGTGAAATGAATCAATTCCTTGAAAGGCAGAAACTACCAAACTCATCCAAGGTGGAGTAAATAACCTTTGTTCATAGATGTATTAATTAAATGAATGGAATCCATAATGAATAACCCAAATAACAAAGTGGCAGACAGATGTTTTCGCTAGTGCACTCTGCCACCTTCTTACAAAGCGAAACAGTTTTACAGCACAACCTTGCAGTTGTGTCCCTCGGTGTCCACCCAGGTGAGTTGAAAAATTATGTACCCGCAAACCCATACACAGGAAAGTCGATGGTAGATTTATTCACAACAGGGCAAAACCGGAAAAATCTAAAATGTCCTTCGACACATGAATGAATAAACGGTGAATTCATTCAATGGAATATTTTCCACAAGTTAAAAAAAAAACTGAAGAATATCTATGAAAAATATGAAGGAAACTTGAATGTCCATTACTAAGTGAAAGAAGTCAGCCTGAGAAAGCTTCATGTTCTTTTATCCCAACAAGATAACATTCTGGGAAAAGTCAAATGACAGAGACAGTGAAAGGTGAGTGATTGCCAGGAGCTCAGGAGAAAAGGGAGAGGGGTTAACAAGGGAAACAGGAGCATTTAAGGTCAGTAAAAAACCTGATATTACACTGTAATGGTGATGTGTGATCTTACCCATTATCAAAACAATGGATAGCAATAAAGTATCAATATTGGTTCATTAGACACATTAAAAATATTAAAACAAGAATTTCAAAGCCACAGTCACCCCTTCCTATTCGGAAAGACTTTATATTCCAAATTTGAAATCAGAGAGGAGAAAATATGATTTAAAGGACAACAAATCAACTTGTAGGTGAAGAGGTTGCTAGGCGAGTCAGAATTGAAAGAGGAAGACCTTTCAAATGGAAATCGCTAGAAAATGCAGAGCAAGTGTAAGGAAAGATAATCTTCCTGAAGAGCTAACAACAAAATTAGTTAGACAACGCTATGAGTTTACATACACATATAGTGACATTTCATTGCCGTTTCAAGTTATCAACTATTTACACACAGGAAAAATAAAAAGCAACATTTCTGGTGTACAGTCATCTCAGATAAAATTGTCCACCATTATCCTCATTTTTGCTACAGAAAAGGACAAAATAAATCTGTAAAAAATAGACTCAAATGAATTATTTCAGCACTTTATAAAGATGCTCAGTGGTCAGATAACAGTCCAGGGGGCAGAGCCTGGGAAAAGTGCCCCAGGAAGAGGAGCGTGGGTTGGTGGTCACTGTGTCCTCAAGGGGATCGCAGGCTCCTCAGAGATGCAGTCCATTCGTCGTCAGCTTTAGATCCTTCTTTTGCAAATCACAGATTAACTCATAAGCCATCCTGGGACATTCATGAAGTTCCTTAGGATCACCTGAGACAGAGAAATATGTATAACTACACTATTACAAAATGTAGAAAATAAACTCTTATTTCAACTGACTCTGGCTGTTTCTAGTCAATGCAGTAGATCACTGTAAAAAAGTGGTCACAACCTCTTCTAAGTGTCAGAAAAACCCAAGACATAGAGATATCTAAAAATAATTGACAAACTAAAAACCTCATGTGCCTATTATAGGTTTTTGTGTACTCAAAATATAAGAAATTACTTAAAAAGAGGACTACCAGCAATTCTTTCAAAAAACTGGATTCCACACATTGAATAAACTCAACATTAATAAACAGTTAAAAAAAAAGACAACGGCTTTTAACCTCAGTCAAAAAAATTATCTTAAAATTATACCGTGATACCACTGTAGCTAAAACAAACAAATAAACAAACAAACAAAAACAAAGAGTGCATCTAGATACCACGTCACATCTATCAGTGGTAAAATTACAAAAGTTTCACATCTGCTTGGTAGTGTGGCTGTGCACACATTTTTGCTTTAGGAAAGCATCAATCAGTACCTTTGGAGAGGAATTTGACAATATCTAGTAAAACTACACAAGCACTCACCTTTACCCAACAATCCAATAACTTGAAATCTATCCCATAGAGAGAAAGGCAAAAATATGAAAAGAATCATTAACCAGGCCATATAGACAAAATCAAATGTCTAGAAAATCATCATTAAAATTAGGCAATACCTAGTAATAAATGATAATAATTGTGCAAATAAAAACTGTGAGATGAAGCAAAACAGTGAGAGAAATATATAGCCTTAGTTATTTATTTTTAAACTGCAGAATGGCTGAACATTAATGAAGTTAATTAGTTAATATAAATTAGAAAAGAAGGCATTAAATTCGAATAATGTAACTAGAAGGGTGTACATATGAGACGTTAATGAAGGAGAAAATATACTACTAATAATGATAACTAAGCCGAAATTGATTCTATTTAAAAATTGTAATGAACAAATCTTTGATGAGATTCATCATGAAGAAAAGTGAAATCTCCTCAACTTTTCTTTGAACTTAGAGATATAGCTACAAGCCAGCAGAGATAAAGAATAAAAAGACAATACCATCTACTGAACAAATTTATGCCAATGTATTTGAAAATTGTACAAATTGGCACAATTTCAGAAAAAATGTAACTCTTTCAAATTTACTCATTAAAAAATGAAAACCTAAATATTTGTATAGCCATTACATAAATTGAAACGGTGGTTAAGAAAAATTGTCTGCCTCTCTGTCTCTGTGTCTCTCTTTCTTGCTGACACATGCACACACATACACACACATACAGACACGAGACCCTAATGATATTATTATTGATTAAATACCAATATTTCAGTGAAGCTATCATTCTAATATTACTAAAACATTTCAATAGATGGATAGAAGCAGCTACATTTCAATTAGTTCTGTAAGAATGTATGCTCTTACTACCAAAACTAGACAAAAATTAATCCTAACAAAAAAAGAGTTCAGGCCAGTCTCAGGGGCACTGACCTGAAAAACGCACAGGAATAGATGGCACTGATCCTTTTTCCAATTGGGATAACCAAAAACAAACAAACAAAACAACAAAACAAAACAAAAACACAAAACAATCAGAATACAGTTCAAAACAACATATCTTGAACTGGTGAACCTGCTCAATAGTTTTTTAAAGTATTAGGAAAACACAGAGCTATTGGGTGGCTGTTGGGAGAAATTATCATAAAATGGTGAATAGAACTAAATATTAAATACTAGTCTGTTTTCTGGAGGAGGGCCTTGGAGAAGCGGGAGGATTATTAGTGTAGGAGCTTGATATGTGAGAAACTAAAGTAAGGAAACATCCCTGGATGGAATAGAGTGTGTATTATGGAGACCAGTTAGAAACGCAGTTGGGGAAGAAGTTAGAGCTAGATGCTTAACCACAGTCAAGACTGATTTGTGTCACACTTACTATGTGACTGGAAATAGGACAGTGTGGAATTCCACAGATGAATGATAAACAGATGGATTAACTAACTGATGGGCAGATAAATAGATATATTTCAGAGGCAACAGATGGTCTTGGTTGGTGAGAAGGTTAAGATTTTAGGGTTGCAGAGTGCCATAAACCTGAAGCCTTTTCAGAAATTGAATTAGATGAGGTTTAAATAGCTTAAATGAAGCCACGTACAAAGAGCATCTTCCTGAAAACCAAAGATGAACCAGATACTACTTATTTGACACCATCCTCAGCTTCCTGGGTTTTTTTTTTTTTTCACTCTGTATCTGCATAGATTTGTCTTCTCTGTCATTTGAAGGACACCTGGTACGGTTAACCTAAGGCCATACACAAGTACATGAGTGATGGGCAAATAATACAATGGTACCATTTTTATTGCATGGTTTTAAACATTTAGCACTGTAAGAGTCTATAGATCACAGAGAATAGATTTCCTACCACACCCAGTCTCTGAAACATTTGAAACGTTTTAAGTTATTTCTCTCTTTAATCTTTTGGACAATTATTGAAAATTCTAAATAATTTGAGAAAATCTCCTACACCAGGATTTATAGTTGTAAAACATTTGAAGAACTAACTAACTACACACATTGACTCATTCTTGCCTCTACTGCCTAACTGTTATTAGTTTCATCACTATCATTTTCAACTTATCTGGAATTCACAATTTTAAACTCTTAGACATCTTCTGAGTTCTTCTAAGCTCTATTTCTAGATCCATCCTGTTTAGATCATTTGATTTATTCTACATGAGGTCCATTATTAATTGATACCCTTATAAGCTCCTTTCCCAAAGATCATTTAAAGAGGTTATGTTTTATAAAATTTTATTTTTTGTCAGCACAATTAAGATTTCCATGTTTTGTCTGTGTATTGGTTCAAGAGCGTTGAAATATGATATGCGATTGGACACAATGAATAACTATCAGCCAGGGGTCATCTAAAAGAATTGTTCCCAGTGCCAACAGGTTTATAAATCTATAATCTATCATATGATTAGTGAGCCCAATATTTAGTTTATGTAGTTATTCTACAAACTCATTTCACTAGAATTTTAAATTGGCTCTTTTATCCATTGTAGATATAGCAAGCATATGTTTTCTCCCTATCATGAAGATTCTGTAGTCATAGAATTTCTTATCCCAAATCTACTTGCTTGTGAAATCTCTCTCATTGGGGCTCCTTAAATTCCTGTTCTCACTTGGACCAGACCAGTTCCATTCCAGTTCTGCCTAAATTCTCTCCTTCTCAGCTGTTTATTTCCTGTACTGCTAAGTTAGGTCCACAGTGCTATCAAAAGCTTTTCTCAAGTCATTGTTGATACTATAAGTCAATTTGGAATGTTCACATCTCACAGTGAATAAAGAAACACAAAAAACATTTGCAGAAAGGGTCACATTGTCCCAAGAATTTCTACGTGATAGACAACAATGAGTGGGAAGAAACTCATGGTGTAGGAGGTTTTTAAAATCCTGTCCTTCCTCAAATTTTATAAACCCAAATACTTATCAACAATTTTGGAGGATAAGCATTCTTCAGGTCCTCACAAAAGTGGACATCATTCATGATAAGTAATTTTCTCAATCCTAAAAGCAAAACCATTCATCTCATCATCCTACTTTGCTTTCTCTTGCTCAGTGTCAGGATATATTTTTCATCTCTGTACCTGTTTCTTCTACATGTGGAATCCTGCTCATCTCCAAAGAGGTCTTGTCCAGATGACACATCTGCTATGAATTCTTTCCAATCTCTTAGGCAAAATAATTGTTCTTTCCTGGTAGCCAAAAAAACGCTGTAAATTTGCTTTTTAATATGAAATAACTCTCTCTCTCTCTCTCTCTCTCTCTCTCTCTCTCTCTCTCTCTCTCTGTCACCTATGTCACCTACTGGTCATTCCACCTACTCAATGGCTCTGTCCTGTCTC
The DNA here is from genome assembly GCF_000151845.1 of Pteropus vampyrus. Classification (NCBI taxonomy): domain Eukaryota; kingdom Metazoa; phylum Chordata; class Mammalia; order Chiroptera; family Pteropodidae; genus Pteropus; species Pteropus vampyrus. The sequence goes on from NW_011889738.1 coordinate 33,279, forward strand.
ACAGCTCTCCCAGGCAGCACCCAAACTCCCAGGGATCCTGTCTGCATCAACCCATGGACATGCCCCATGAAATCCCAGTTTCTCTCCTTTCTAAAACCTCTGTATTTAGACTACGTATATTTGACTCATATTTTGGCACCCACATTCTGAGAAGTTGACCTGGAATTCCCCTTCCGTGTCATGTCTACTGCTGGGATCTCAATCTCTGTGAATCCATGGAACAATTCTCCCAACCCAAAGCAGTGTAGAAGTGTTTCTTCTGGATTTGTTCTCTGGAGAGTGAGAACAAAATGTTCACTAGGGAATCTTACATTGTTCTAAATTTAGGAAAATAGTTAAGACAGCCCACTTGAGAGAAGGATCAGAAATATCAATTAAATAATACTACAAATCTATAAAGACACTTACAACCTTGGAGTCAAAATGGGAGTGGTGAGAATGGTTTTACAAGATGAGGAACATGTTTTCAGCCAAGGTTAACTGGCCCCTTTGAAGGAGCAGCATTCAGAAGGTCAAATGAATGTACCTCCACAACAAATGAAGTTCCCATCTCAAGGTCTAGACAGTGAGTATCTGAAAACTTCTCGCCTCCTCCCTGTCAACTCACAGAGTGATGGTTGCAATGGAAGGCAAGAACGGCATCATCACATTACCACGGTGACGGGTCATGTCACACAACTTTCAGGGTGAACGCATGCTGCACAATCTGGGTCCAACTGCTATTATATAAACACGTGTGTGTTTACATGGACAAGAGTGGCATTTAAGAGAATTAAAACAGAAAACGTCTTTTCTTTCCAAAATTGAACGGCAGGCCTCCACATTGTTATCCTCTTTCTAAAAACATGATATATGAGAGAAAGTGACTTGCTCATGCAAATATAATTGATAGTGAGAATTTCAGGGTAAACAGGTCAAATCTAACAGGTTGACCGTATAAAGTGTTTCTATTTTTTATTATAGTATGATCCCCACCCATTTCTACTATTCCTGAGTCACCAGACATTTTTAGAACAACTGGAAATGTGTTCCACATCAATTAAAAAGCAACATTAGTAGAAATCAGTTTTAAAAGTTGTATTTCTCTCTAAGCATATAACTATGTTATATAAATCCTATCATTCTCTAAATCTATATTCCTAATCTATATATACCTAATTAAATCTATATACTTAATTATTGCTCAGTCTCTGCAAATGCATGGAACAATTTTATGTCAATGTGTATATTAGAGACTGGCTATTCACTGAGCAAATAAGAATAAAGATGACTATATTTTAATAGTGGGTTCAGTGAAAATATATAATCAATGCCTGTGTAAATGAAAATTTTAGATGACCAGAGACTCTAGAATTCAATGTGTGTTCTGGCTCATGTGTGGACCAATCACACCCATTCTTATGATAATGTGGTAAACACTTGCTGTAGGAGTGTAAGGAACCAGACCCGAAGTATAGAGTAAGTGACAATTTTAGGATATAGATGAGAAATTAGGCATATTTAAAACGAAACGTCTATTTTTCAAGTATTTTACACTATAGTACAAATTATTGCTGACTTCCAGCTAATTTTTTAGGTGAGGCAACACTTGGTTGACCTCACAGATTGCAAGGACCTTGTCAGTTTACAATCCCTTATTTTTTATATTTTACACCTATAGCACCTGGTCTTCCTAGGTGGTCTCCCACCCAAGCACTAACCAGGCCCGTCCCTGCTTAGCTTACGAGATCAGATGGGATCGGGCTTGTTCAGTGTAGCATGGCTGTAGACCTAATTTCTTTAATAAATCAAACAAGTCATTGATGAGCTATAAAAACTGCAATTAATATGAACAGTGTCGCATTTCCTCTAGGGGTTACCCCGTTGAGAGAGGGTGGAAAATAACAGATAATATCGTGTTTTTCCCAAACAAGAATTTTAATCATCCCAGATTGATAGAAAAATGTGTGTGTGGACAAAGAAATTGGAGGCCAAAATGAAAAGAAAGAGAATATTCAGAACAATGTGTCCCTGTGATTGGAGAAACAACGTTCACAATGCAGTGATGAGGAGGGTTTCAGACCCCAGGTTGAGAACAGTGTGAAGCAGAGGACTCCATTCCTGCCGTCTCCTCCCTATGCGTTCATGGTCAATGGAAATTCAATGAGGAAATATAGGAAAAGCCCTTAGAGACACGAGGTGACAGTGTCAGTACGATCTGGTGGTTCAACTAAGAAATCTCAAAGGACATGCTGAAACTTACCGGTTGTTAAGTCCAGAGGCCAAAGCTGGAAGGCTACAGAACGGAGAAGGATGAACACTCAGATCTTCATGTATGTTCTATTGCACCTTTCGAATTTTCTATGAAGGTGTTATTCTTGTTGCTCTT
>NW_011889738.1:35831-36285 GCF_000151845.1 Pteropus vampyrus
ACACGGTGTTGTTTCCAAGGCATCTGTCAGCGACAAAAAACACTAGTGGCACCTCTGGTTATAAGGAGGGACTGAACTCCACTTTCTCTTGGGAAAAATATCAAAGAAATTGCGAACATGTTTGAAATTTTTACATGCATAGAATAGTCTTAAAAATACTCAGTAGCAGAGGTAGCCTCCCAAAATTTGGAATACAGGAAATGGTGGCTTTTGTTCTGGAGCCAAGTGTAATAAGCATGTGGGGTGGACTCCTGCCTCCACCACCATGAATTCTTTGACAAGTAAACACAAACACTTAGGGAACCTTATCGGAGAGTTTGGGAATGTCGAATATAGGTCTACCTACATTGATGCAGAGTCCACTCTTCACATGGGGCAACTGAAGATGTTGAAGGTGGTAGCAAGAGCTGGAAGATCCATAAACCAGAAGCTGGTCCCACATGGAGTAAAAATA
>NW_011889738.1:38975-40373 GCF_000151845.1 Pteropus vampyrus
GACAACCAACTCCACATAACAAGCGACTGTCCTGTGTCTGGGGTGACCTTAATTACTTGGGCGATATGTAATCCTTGCCACGGACTCATAGTTTTTTAGCCCCTCAGAGAGGATCAACTTGAAATCTAAGGTAAAGTCACTTGCTCAGGTTCTCTAGGCCTGTAAGTGAAGCTGAGGAGTCTATGCAGCAGATGTGGCCACATAAACACACGGTACCTGCCAGGGCTGGCCAGGTGTTGTGGAAGGACTGGCAGAGCCGGCCCCTGGGCAGGCCCAAGGCAAAGTCACAAGGCGGGCATAACTGGATGTCGGGGGGCAGGGGCAGCACTGTTGGTGGGACCAGTGTGTTTGGAGGGGAGCAGTGACCCCCTGCTGCTCAGAGACCCTCACGTAAGCCTGCTCAATCCCTGGACACCAGGACAGCAAGATCAAGAGAACAATGTGTGAAGCAGGCCCCCGCCCTTCACACAGTCCTCTGGAACTCTTGCCGGCTATGGTGGAGGCTCGGGGGAGAGCAAGACACGGGCCTCTCTCAAATGGAGACAAATGCAGGTCCTATTCATATCCCAGGATTTGAGATTTGGGTGAGGATTGAGGATTGGAGGCAAGAAATGTGCTCCAGGACACAGTCCCACCTCACTTCTCCAGAATGAGCCAGCACATGCAGGAAGCTGAGAGAAAATAATTTCTATGTTGCAAACCCGGGAGTGAGAGTGCCTTAAACCAGAAGTAAATATAGGACAGCACAGGAAGGTGCTGCCACCAAACCAGAAAATGCAAAGGGGGGTCTAGTTTCCATCCCCCACCTGGCTCGCACTAGAGTACGTTGTCTCTAGGGTCTCATGCCCGTCAGAGAGTCCAGTCCCACCAGAATCCCTCCATCACAGCTCAGTGCTGAATCCCAACCCAATATCTCCCATGCTCAGTTCCCAAGACGGTCCAACCAGACATAACCAAAGGCTGTGATCTGGACTCTGGAAATGATTATCTTAACAAAGCAAGAAAAGATCATTATAAACACAGCACCCTTAAGTCCATAGACAGAATACCTCTTACTATTATGTCATTAAAATACGGAAAATAAAAATGAAGCAAACCAAACCTCAGCATTTCTTTTTCCTTTCTGATTTCATTCCCCACTTCTGCATCTGCAAAGCAGCAGGGGTAAGTTTACCGACTGCCCTGGTAATCCTCTTGGTTGGATCCAACCCAGAATGCTGTTACTGACTTGCACTAGAGCCTCGGGGCCACCTAGCTTAGTGTGGCAACCGAAATCAAGCAAGGGGGGAACCTTTTACCCCTGAACTCGACTCCAGCCCAGGGGTGTGCACGTCAACACACCCTAACAGTGTCTGGCATTTTTCCCCCGGCTTATTGAGGTGTACTTGGTATTTAGTA
>NW_011889738.1:44258-45108 GCF_000151845.1 Pteropus vampyrus
ATGGAGAACAGACTCACTTTAACCTTACCTTTTTTGTCCCATGCAACAGAGGTTCAAAGTTCTTCTATTCTTCTTTCTTAAATGGTTTCTTCTGCTCTTTGTTGTGGAGATTTGCCTGGGGTAGGGAAAGGAAAGACCAGATCAAGTTGGAAAGATAATTTTTAAATAGCATAGAAAGAAAAGATTAGGTCAAACGCAGCACACTCAAAACCTATGGACACGGTTCCTCTTTCTATAACGTCATTAAAAGTGGAGGAAAACAAATCAAACTACACACATTTCATTTCTCTGTCTGATTTCATGTGTCCCTTTCCCAGTCTCCCATGTAGCAGGTGCCACACAACTGTTCCCAGAAATCCTCTCCCATTGGATCCTACCTGAGTGTTGGCACCTACCTGGATCATCTTCATCCTCGCTGCTGAAGTCAGAGACACTCTCCAACACCAAATCTTTAGAAACAGAAACAAGAACAATAAAGTGGTTAGAAAGAGAGTCTCACCTATTCCTCCGGCTCCACTTGAGCCTATGAGAGTCACACGGCCTCACCCTAATCTTTCCTCCATGTTCTCAGAACTTCTCTGGGCTCTGTGGGGTCAGAGCCTTGGAACAAGACATTGATCACACTTGCGAAACTTCAAATCAGAGAGATGCTGAAGCAATCACCTTTCACCTTCTCACCTCTGACCCAACATTGCTCCAAAGTTATCAACCAGAAATTCCGACTGTTATAGACACAATTGAATGTGGCTAGTGAGACCAAACAAATAGATGTTTTATTTTATTTTCATTCACTGAGTTAATAAATGATCAAGTTTTATTAATTAAAAACAGCCACATCTGGCCGCTGCCT
>NW_011889739.1:0-12214 GCF_000151845.1 Pteropus vampyrus
AGAAGCTTAATTTAAGATCAGGAAAAGAGACTCTCAAAGAGTGCCCAGCTAAAACCAAAAGGAAATTTAAAAAATCATATAAACAACGACATTTTAAAATGCTTAGGGGCAAAGTGAACATAAGAAGTATAAGACTTGTATCGAAATTATAAAACATTTCTAAAAATGAAATAAGATCAAAATAAAATGAAAGATCTCCTATATTGATAGGAGGGAAGACATTATTGTTAAGATGTCAATAGTCCTTAAATTAATTTTCAGATTCAATGCAAAACTTATTAAAATTCCAAGTTGTTTTGTAGAAATTGACAAGATGATCTTAAAATTTATATAAAATCAAAGGACCCAGAAGAACCAAAATAATATTGAAAAAGAAGAACAAAATTGGAAGACTCACACTTCATAATATCAAAACTTACTACACAGGTACAGTAATCAAGATACTAAATTACTAGCATAATGCTAAACATACAGATCAATAAAATGGAATTAAGTGTCCAGAAAAAAAGGAAAACCCTTATACTTATGCTTAATTGATTCTGGTAAGGATACCAAGATAATTTAATGTGTTAATATAGTTTTTTCAACAAACTGAGGTGAAACATTTAGATACTCAAAGGCAAAAGAATGAAGTTGGACCCCTACTTAATATCATACACATAAATTAACAAAAATGGATTATTGGTCTAAATGTAATGGCTAAAACTATAAAATTATTAGACAAAAACAAAAGAGGAAATATTTGTGATCTTGGGTTGGCATGGTATTTTAGATGATGTCAAAAACACAAGCAACAACAGCAAAAATAAACTGGACTTCATCAAAAAAAATCTTTGTCTTTCAAAAATGCCACAGTGAAAAAGAAAATCCACAGACAGGAAGAAAATATTTGCAAATCACTTATTTGATTAAGAATTTGTCTAAGACTATATAAAGATGACTGATGACTCAATAACATAATAACTAACAAAAATCTGTATAGATATTTTTACAAAGATGATAAACAAGAAGGCAATAAGCATATGAAAAAGTGCTCAACAGCGATAGCACCAAGGAAAATACAATTCAAACCACAATAAGATATCACTTCACGGCCACTATAATGGCTAAAATAAAACAAACATAAGTGCTGACAAGGATATGGAGAAACGGAAAGCATCATGCATCATGGGGTAGATATGTAATATGGTACATCTATTTTTAAAAAACAGCTTGGCAGTTCTGCAAATAGGTAAATATAGAGTCACTATAGAGTCACCATATAAACCAGAAATTCTACTCCAAGAGAAATGAAAACATACAAACAACAAAAAAAAATGTGTCTGTATGTTTATAATAGTATCATTCATAATAGCTAAAAAGTAAAGAGAAGTTAAAAGTCTATGGACTGATAAATGGATAAACAAAAGAGTATATAGACACATAATGAATTACTATTTGACAATAAAGAAACAAAGTATTGATACACACTGCAACATAGATGAACCCTTAAAACATTATGCTAAGTGCAAGGATAAAGTCATAAAGGATAATGATATATTATGTGATATCATTGATATAAAATGTCCAGTGTATCGATAGAGACAGAAAGCAGATTAGTAGTTGCCTAGGTTTGGGGTAGGAGTAGGGGTTTGTGGAAATGGAAAGTGACTGCTGAGGGGATGGGTTTTGTGCAGGGGTTGTGAATATAATAAAATTGATGATGGTGATGGCTATACAAGTTATAAATATATTAAAAACCATTAGATTATATACTTAATTAGATAAATTGCATAATGTGTTAATTATATTTCAATATAACTTAAAAATAGGAATATCATATTTATACTTTCTGACATCTTTGCTTGAATTTCCTATACTTATATTACATTTCAGAGTTTTTACCCTCAGTTTTACAATATAATCACCACATGTTCAATTTTAATTGTATATTGCTTACATTGTAATCCTCTTTCTATTCTTATTTCCATTCTCAAATTTTCCTTTATTATCTAGAGTTGTAATTAAAGGTGATATGTAAACCACAAAGTATATTTGTTTTCATTACTCTGTTTTTTCCAGGACTCATCACTGTATATTCCACATTAGCTGCCTGTCTGTTTTATGTCTTCCAATAGTAGAGAATATACAATTAATTATATTTGCTAGTTTTTATTTCTGAAATAAAAATGAATTTTGAAAGAATAGTTAACTTATGTATACTTATTGTCCTAACACATTTTTTTTCTCATGACATTTTTAGTCTTCTTCATCACCTTCTTTCTTCTTCCTTTACCATCTACTCTCCTCTAGAGCCTTATCAAGCATTGTGAGGAAAGGGGATTCTTCCCACAAAGGCACCTTCTTACTGTATTATTCAGATGATATTGTCATTGACATGACAAGGTTACCTTGCACTGAGGCTTGAAGGAAAAAAGAAAGTGTAGATTGTTCAGGGGGCATTAAAACAAGCATTACGGGGAGAGGTGATAGCGGGAGAAGAAACAAAAAAAGATAGAATCATATTAATATTTTGCATTGCTTCTGACAAATGTTTTACCTTAGGGCTATTAGGGATGGCCTCAACATTGTGAGTGATTTAAATAATAATGACAGTGCTAATATCACTATTTAGAGCTTGCCTGGAATTCCTTTCAGATGTTACCTCATTTAATACAACCAAGAATTACTGAATTTATTTCTCTTATAAAGATGACTAAACAGTCTCTAAAGTCATAATAACATTGAATCTTGGGACTTAAGCATTCCTGTATATTTGCTCTTAAGATGATAAATTCAAAGAAAAGAGGATGCCCCTGTAGATTTAGAGCTTCACCTGGCTTATTGCTTCTTAGGGACCAATTTTATTAGCTTTACAAATTTTATGTGTGGATATCAAGAAAAATTGAACTTACTTCTGCCTAAATACAAGAAATTTCTACATATTATAATTTTAACTCTAATTCTAATTATTATTTAGCATAATAGAACTTAATAATGAATGTCGTATGCATTTTTTTAATCAATTCATGGTATATATCATAGTCTAAATTAAATATTTTCATAATTTTTAAAGTTTAAATTACATCTCTGACTTTAGAATTTCACACATTTTCCAGCTTTTTAAAAATTATAATTGACATATAACATAGTGCAAGTTTAAGGTGTCAAAAGTGTTGTTCTGATATATACTGCAAAATGATTATCACCATAGCATTAGCTAACACCTCCATTCTGTCACATAATATTTGATCTTTTTGAGGTGATAAGTTTAAGATCTGTTCTCTTATTAACTTTCAATTATATAATAGAGTATTATTAGGTATAAACACCATGCTGTACATTAGATTACTGGTATTAATAATAAATTTTAAGGACCACAGTAGGCTTGGCAAACTATTAGAACAGTCACATTGAGATAGAAAAGTCTTATGAGACAGGAAGTCCTGTATACAAAACTGATTATATTGTTTTAGGAATTCTCAGGACAGGCTACGTAGACAAATCTCATACTAGAGCCAGCTACACTTTTGATGGGCAAAAGCCCATGTGTAGAGAGAAAAGCTCTTCCTTTTTCAAGTTGGAGACATTTTAGTGCCCTCCCCGCATCTTTTTTTTTTTTTTTTTCCCCCTTCCAGGGCCTTGGGATAGGAATTGCTACAAACAGCTAAAACTTTGACTTACAGAATTTCCACTAATGATATCAATCATGGTAGGTGGGAAAATATTTGCTACCCAGACTCTTATTTCTCTTTTTTCTGTTTTTCAACCATATTTGATGAATATTTCACAATAAATTTCAAATGTAGCAAAAAAAGTCAAAGGTATTTTATTCTGCAATTATAAAGGTTAATTTAATGCAAGGAGATGCAAAGGCTAAGAAAAAGCAAAGTATGAATAGAAGCACATTTCTTCTGTTTGTAAGTTTTTTTGTTCTCTTAGAGGGCAAAATGATGGGAAAGGCTAATGGATCCATCATTCAGTTCATGATAAAGTTCTGTAGAAAGAAGCCCACCTAAGCACAATAAGATAATGTAAATTTCCTCCAAATAAGTTTCTACATTTATATTATGTTGTTTTGGCATAACTTTTAATTACACAATCATGCATTTTACAGCATTCATTCTATTAAAGTAAACGTGCAGTACCAGATTTATAAAGAAAAAAAAATAGTTCTTATTCCTGCCTAATCTCGTCTTTAAATGGTAACCAGTACTAACAATTCGATGTATTTTCTTTCTGGTATTTAAAATATATGCAATTAGTTCATTAATTTTGATAACTACCTTGTCATGAGTTATTGAATCAATGCCCATTTGAAAACATATACCATTTTTATTGAATTAACATGTAAGATTTAAAGTTTGAAGTGTCCTCAGGAAAACATCTGGGTCAATAACCTATCTTTAGGCTAGTAAAATATTATCATAAGGAATGAAGACCCAAAATTGCTAAGCAATTCTCTTAATGATGAAATTGTAGTTAATGTCAGTCTGGTTATCACGCAATGACAAAGTCCAATTCCTACTAACATGACTATTTTTTAAAAGAATAGTTTTAAATAAAAAATAATGGACATGTATATTTTAAACCTTTAAACAGTATAGCTTCCACTCCTAAACTCAATTTAATTTTAATTTCACAGGTTATAACCTCCAGAATACTAGTTGCAATTGGCAGGCATTCTGTCGGAATTACAAAACAAATAAATCTTCTCTTCTAGCTTCCATTTTCTGTATCTTCCCCGCCCACCCTCATCCAAATATTACAAAGCCCTTGTTATCAATCCCAGTTGTTAACAGAAATGTGAACCTAGATTACAGTTCATATTGTTTCCTCTAGGGGAACACTTTTGCTTGTAACACTTTTACTAGCATTTTATGAGAAACCTGTTCCTTATGTCTATGCAGCTCCAGTGGCCATATTTGATTCTAAATATACATTTGTCTTTCCTACGTTTTATGGATATATAGCTGGTGTTTTGGAAATATTATATATCTTATTGTTCTTCTAGAATAGTCCAATATGAAAAACATTTAAAAAGCGAGACAATTTCTACTGGAGTACAATTCAACTGCTAAAGAGGAAATAGACTACAAATAAGAAACTGAGATTTCTTTGTTCTGACTCAACAGAATAATATAACATACAGAGAAGATATTGTATACAAGATTTATGGGTATGATGTTTCATATATGAAACAGAGGAATTGCTTTAAGATCTTTTAATTTCTCTATGAGGAAATGAAAAGATGTTTGTATACTACTTATTACTGAGTAGTAGGATATTTCACCATCTCCTATTTTGAGGATTTTGCTATTGGTCCCTAATGCACAAAGTCCCTCCATAGAAGATTTCAGAGGGTAGAAAACTTATTTTATCAGTAGCAGATGGATGAGCAGGAGCATGATCAGGATGGGCCTGGAAAGATGTGGGCAGAGATTCTCTAATTCTCTGCATATCCCTTTTCTTGATAGAGAAAGAAAGATCCATGATTGTCTGTGAATGGGCTGTTAAGTGCTTTGGGTAAAGATGAAAACCAGCTACTTCAAGAAAAGCAGTAACAACAAAAACCAGAAGACAGTGAAAAAGGGGAAGCTCACAGCTGGCTTTTCCTCCACAGCATATCATTAATTGGAATACAAGAAGAAAGAGTTTTGAAGACATTAATGTGTATACTTATCAGGAGTATAAAAACAATTTTGAGGTGAATCACATGGCTATTTGATTCCTTTCTCCATATATTCTGGTGAAATAAGAAGAAACATGTGTACTCTCACAAAATGTCCAGGCCATTATTTTTTGGCCATCTCTCCTTTTCTTTGATTCTATTCTTTTGTTCTCTGGTTCCAAAAAATAAGCTTTTGATTCCAAAATAATAAGCTTTTGCTTTGCCTGGTCAATTCAGAGCCAAGAACTGGAAAAAGTACTATTTTGCTCTTGACATTTTTACTTCTTGCTAACATATTTGTATAATGGGGCAATTCTAGTCTTGTCGCTAGAGTAATGAGACTAAGAAGACTGAGTGACAATGTGGAGTTGAGAAAAAGGGACCACAGAATCATTTATTACTGTTGATTCTGAGCTTTGGAGTTTTCTCTAGTATGAGCATCAGTAATCTATGGTAATTTGAGATCATGAAGGATTTCATTAGAGTTTGGAACCAAATCCCTTAACACTGCAAAGCAGTCCTTTGTCTAAACTTGATTTATATGCATATGCTGCACTTGGAACATCAAGGAATAGTAGATTACTGGCTGATAAAAAGAATCAAGAAACCAGAGTCCTTACTTCAAGAAAATTGTATTTAAATATGCATGCATAAATAGATTTAAATAAAAATTCTTTCCACTTAGTAAATATTTAAAAATTTAAATTAAACAAAAACTAGAAACCAGGCGATATAAATAGCCAAAGATATAATGGAACGTCTGTGGGATAATTTATACGAAACTTTCGAGAGATATTTATTGCTTAATTAAAAATTAAAAGATTTTCAGAATTAAGAAGTGGAAATAAGAAACATCCCTTAGACACCACCAAGTTTTGATTCTTTGATTAAAAAAATAGTATTTCATTATGGTATGAAGAATTTTATTTTTATTTCCAAACTTTTATTCATTTATTTTCTTTTTACTTATTTTTATTTTTAATTTTATTCTTAGTATCAACTATATAGTACATTGGTTAGACATTTATATTGTTGATAAAACACCTCCCTGATTGCTCTTTCTCTCCTCTGTCTCTATACCTAGTCATTACGTTAATGCTGACTACATTCCCTATGCTGCGTTCTCCACCCCCATGACCATCTATCAACTACTAATTTGTACTTTTTTAACCCTTCACCCCTTTCTCTTTCCCCCCAACCCCCTCCTGTCTGGCCATTACCAGATTGTCCTCTATATTTGTGAGTCTGTTTTTGATTAGTTTATTCTTTTTGTTCCTTAGATTCTATATATATATGTGAAATAATACTGTATTTATCTTTCTCTGTCTGACTTATTTCACTCAGCATAATAACCTCTAGGTCCATCTATGTTGTTGCAAATGGTAGGATTCATATTTTTAATGGCTGAGTAATATTCCATTGTATATATGAACTATAACTTCTTTATCCAATCATCTGTTGATGGACATTTAGGTTGCCTCCATATCTTGGCTACTGTAAATTGTGCTGCAATGAACACAGGGGTGCACAGGTCTTTATCAATTATTGTTTTGGTTTTCTTTAGATAAATACCCAGAAGTGCAATTCCTGGGTCAGAGGGAAGATTTTTCATATTTTGACTTTAAAATATACTGTCTCTTGTCACAGATATTGAAAAACATAATGGTAAATATTACTGGAAGAGCTTTCATTATTTTTATTTCACTGGATTCTGAGCCCAGAATTATTTCTCAATTTCAAATATTAAAAAAAAATTCTAATTAAAATTTTGAAATGATTCCATAATGATTTTGATCCAATATTTTAGGTGATATGTGGGTGTAAATAAATCTAAAATCAAGTTATTGGGTCCACTCTCAATTTTGATCCACTCACTTAGCTGGGCTTTTTTTACCTAAAACTCCATTTATTTAAATGCGAAATTTCTAGCTGTGTTAATAAACATGATTTTAGAGAAATTCTTTCTACCTAGGAAATATGTCACCAAGGAAGAAGACTGGATTCTATAAAATTAGGACCAAAACTTTATGATTCTAGGCTATTATTCTTTATCCAATTTATACGGGAACTCATTATTTCTTTAGTGATTATAAAGAATCTAAGTTTAGGATGAATCTGTAAAAGTTGCTAAAAAATAATCCTAAGGTTTCTTAGGAATTCTTACAAACCTCTAAGAATTTGGGTAATAATTTTTTGCAGACGACAGGCTATGACAAAAGTGCATCTTTTATCCTTACAGAATTGAACAAGAGAATGCAAACATTGTGAAAAATATACTGTCTCTTTTAGTTCATAATTCTAAGTATGAGAGTTACTATGTGTTGGAAAGTAAAAGCAACTGATTTTATAAACACCAGGGAATAACTAATGATTCTGAGAGGGAAAAAATTAAATGAATTTACCTGGTAATAAATGCACTAAGCTACAAAATAAAAGATCATACATGTAGAAAGGTATGAGATTATCTTTATGTTCAGATAATAGAATCACATACTTATAAAATGTAAGAGAAACTTAATAAAATTTCAAAATCAACCCAAGAAATTGAAGTAAAATAAGATAAAATTAGAAAATCAATAGCATCTTTAAACACCAGAAAAAAACAGACTGGAAAATATAATGAAAACACATTAAACCCTGAAAGTATTGAGTGAAAGTTATATAAACATACAAAATAATCTTAATAAAAATGTGCTACATCTAGATGAATTTCTGAGAAAATCTAAGGAGAGCTAGAAAAGAATACACTGAGTTGAACAACAGATTTCAAAATAGGAAGCCTAAAAACATTTTTTTGCTAAAATGAAATTATAGGTTTAATGGACGAGTAAGCAACATTTAACAGAATATATTTTAGAACTCACAAATTTATTCTGAAGTCCATGTAGAAAATATTGCATTTTATCAATTTTAAAATGTACAACTTCTCATGCTAACAACTCTACAATTGCACTATGTTTTACAACTGATGGGATGTCATAGTTTAGTTGACAGATTTTTTTTAGTTTTACATAAGTTTTAGTTTAGTTATATATATATTATAAATTACAATATCTCATTTATGATAGTGTATACAAATATAGTAAAGAATAAGTTAGAAAACCTTTTTCAGAAGAGAAACTGTTACTGGTCAAGAACAGTGGGAGTAAGATCACAATTTATTAAAAATCGTGAAACAGAAATATTAAAACAAGTGTCTATAGTATGCTAGACAGAACACAAAAACAGAACTAAGACATAAACAAGGATTTTAAGCATAATAAAGAAAGCATTATAACTAACCGGAAAAGAAAAGGTTACTCCACAAAATGTACCGAGGTAAGTAGTTAACATCTTACAAATAAAACTTAGAGCCTCATACTTCACCTTTCACTGAAATATATTGTAGGTTAATTAAACAGTAAAATATCTTTATATAAAACATATAAAATATAATGGAAATAGTTTACCAGCTTAGAGGGTAAGGGGTGGGCAAAAAAGGTGAGAGGAATTAAAGTACAACATAGGAAATATAGTCAGTAATATCATAATAACTATGTATGGTTCCAGATAGATACAAGTCTTATCGTGGTGATCACTTTGTAAAATATATAAATATTTAATCACTGCTTTGTATACCTGAAACTAATATATGTCAACTATAATTAAAATATACATGTAAAAAACTACCAGGTTAGAAATTACAGGAAACAATACACAGGAAAAATATAACTTTATCTCTATATAATATTTTTATGTGTTTGATTTATTCTTTTTTATTAAGAAACTCATATATACAGAAGTATAAAATACATTTGCGGTTTACTTAATAACAATGAGGAAATCGTGTAACCTCTCACAGCTTAATGGTGTAGAGAGCCTTTTCAGATCTCACAGCCTCTTTAGAGGAAAGTCTTACCTAACCTTCTAATAACCATTCCCCTGCATTACTTGGTATTTTCACACGTATAGTTGAGCCTCATTATTCACAGATTCTATATGCAAATTTACCTAATTGCAAAAATTTATTTGTAATCCTCAAATCAAATATCACGACATTTTTGTATTCAATCTCAGAGTGGTGAAAAATCTGAATTGCCTGACACACACATACATTCATAGGTAAGGATCGAAAAGGTGATGTTTTGCATTCAGATTTCAGCTCTCATACTGTAAATGTGTCCATTTTACTATCTATTTAGTGTCACTTTTTGCTTTTTTGTTGTTTGATCATTTCACATTTTAAAATGACCTCCAAGCATAGTGCTGAAGTGCCATTTAGTGTTCTGAAGCATAAGAAGGTGGTGATATGTCTTACAGAAAAAATGTTAGATAAGCTTCTTTCCATGTGAGTTATAGTTCTTTTAACAGTGAGTTCAATGTTAATAAATCAAACATAATTAATAAATCAATGTTAATGATATTCTATTGATTTTAGGATGCACAACTTTTCACATGTATGGGTGGCAACTTTCAACAAAATATTTTAAACATATTGATTTAGCACTGCCACTTACTTCAAGTAACAGGGTAGAAGGTATGCTGAACACGTCTATGCTAACAGCATTCCATTTTAATGGGGTATGCATGGGGTAACTTCTAGCCATTTTCTAGTGTCTACACTTTGTAAACATATCTGCAGTTAGCAGGAATTATCAAGTGGGTCTACGATTATTTACCTTAATAATTTGTCCAGGTTGGTACATAAGATGACCATTTTG
Organism: Pteropus vampyrus; assembly: GCF_000151845.1. Classification (NCBI taxonomy): domain Eukaryota; kingdom Metazoa; phylum Chordata; class Mammalia; order Chiroptera; family Pteropodidae; genus Pteropus; species Pteropus vampyrus. Next base: position 10,351 of record NW_011889739.1, read on the forward strand.
GTGAAAGCAGTACTGATGGTTTCTAGATGGGTTTCATGATTAAAACATAAAATTTTATCTAATTGCCAAATATGCCTGTTTTTTAAAAATCAAATGCTGAACTCATGCTGCTTATACTTAGCTAGTCAAAGGAAAGTTATCTGCCTATTCCCTGCTCCATGAAAATACTTTTCAAAGTGCATTTCTGTAACATCTGCATAAGAACCAGCTTGTTAAAGATGCTCATTCCTGGGGCTAACACCAGACTTTCTTAAACTAAAAATTTCAAGATATATGCCTTTTTTTAAAAAAAAATTATTTTTCAATTACAGTTGACATTATTTCACATTAGTATCAGGCAAACAGAAGAGTGGTTAGACATTTATTTAATTTCTTATTCAATAATTTATTTGACTTCAAATTTATTAATTTATATTACATATTTAAAAAAAGAACATTCTTGAGAGCCAGAGAGGTTTACTTCTTGATTTTTTAAAATTTCTGTGGACTAGGAGCAGGGAGTTTCTGAAAGGGTATTAGGTACCTTCGAGTTTTAAATATAGACCTACTGATGCTTTTATTCTTAGCTAAACTTTACATTATTTGTAGTATTCTCATTAATCTTTTACAGTTTTATAATCACCTTTGTTTTGCAGATATATTATGTATTTAGTACTAGAATCTATATTGGATATTTGAGTGAATCTGTAGAGTTGAGTGTTTGAGAGGAATACTGAGATCCTGGGCATGCATTATGCCTGACACCAAGAGACCATTTTGATCTTAAAGAAGCTTTCACATGTTGATGGGCTTTTTGTTATTTATTTTGTTGAAGTGACCAGGAGATCCCAAAGTATGACATTGGTGAGGATACCCTTGAGAAAGTGGGTTCAGATAGTATTTGCAAAATCATCTCTTCTACCTTTTCTTCTGATGTTTTCACAAAAAATTTATAGAGCTTCATTAAATAAGAGAGACTGTTTACCTAATTTGTCTACACTGGGCAGGAGAATAATAATTACAAATGTCTGATGACTAAACAGATGTGAATAGTTGCTAATAAATTGCACATGGGAACAAGTGGTAGATATTTACTGATAATACCTAGCACAACTGTATCAATACACAGACCTGTTTATGTCCAATCTTTCCACATTAAGCAAATATTTTAAATCCTATGCATGCATGTATAATGCAAATGTAATTTTCATGTGTCTTTCTAGATTCTACTTTATCTTATTTCATTAATATTTTTACTCTCTCCTGAAAACTCTGGTGATTTATGCCAAGTTGGTGCCTCCGTTTGCACTTATATGATTATTGTTGAAAATTCTTACCCTCTCACTCTGCTATTGCATATAGTTTGCAGGTTTATAAACCAAGTAATAACATTACATAATACATAAGAAAAGACTACATAATAAAATAAATTAGTGTGAAAACAGATCTGACTGAAATTACAAAAACTGTGATTTAGATCACACTCTCCTCTGACATCTGCCAGAACTGGGGCAAGAATACAGATAAAAGCCCACATGTCCTATGTCTAAATATATGACTTGTAAATCAAGTTAAGACCATAGCTCAGCCTGCATTCCTACCCAGTACCAAGATACTCTACATTTTTTCTGATCCAAGAGGTGAATCTGTGATTTTTCTCATCCCGACTCCTCACTCCTCCACTCCAACCTCGTAAGTTCTTTGGAGAAACACACACATGCACGCACTCACGGTTTAAGATCTCTCTCCCAAGAATTTTGTTTGCTCAATTGGTTATTAAACTTTCAAAACACTCTTACAAGACCAAAATGAAAAAAAAAATAGATTTTGTATTTCTGTTTCTGATCTGGAGAGTCCTCTACACATTTCTTTTTTAGGGAGATAC
>NW_011889739.1:15752-17426 GCF_000151845.1 Pteropus vampyrus
TTGCAACTCAGATAGTTGTTAAAAAGTTTGTTCATTTTCCAATAATTTATCATGCTGATCATTTATGATTTTACTTACATTTAAAAGTAATAGAAAACAAAAACTAGATATTTGTACAGTTTCATGGTTAATTTTTATAATAATGATACAAACTATTATGCTATACAAAATATATTAGAATGTATTAATAATTTACTCTTACATTTATATACCCTTGTTTGGTCTCCTACGTACTTTATGTAACACAGAAGGAGATAATTGAACTGATGATACATGGATGGACAAATTAATAAGTAGATATAAAAATCATACATATATTCATATGTATAGGCTTACATATATAAACATGTGAATCACTGAAACCATCACAAGTTTGAAGAATCTATTTTAGTCATATGGAGATTTTATGGAGAAAAATACATATCATAGTTTAAAATTGATAACATATTACAGAATCTTAGGAAATAACTATGGATATCAAGGGCCAACCATCTTTACGTTTTTACTGTGCTATTATAAGAAATAAATGTATATATATGAATTATTCTATAACATGTAAAATCCTTAAAATACATGGTATTTTTAATATTTTTACTATACATTTAATATTTATATTTGAGGACATGCTTACTAAGCTCAATGGCCTTTTAACAAAAACAACAAAAATGCTTCTGTATGTGATGATGGTGTTGCTGTTAGTCAAACATTGGCAAATATTAGTTCGTAAAATTAATATATATGAGTATGATATGTTTCTAATAAGCCTCAAATAGTAAAGCAAGCCTTTACTCTAATTTTGGCTTTGTAGATAGAACAGCTCTAAGAATGACCCCCAACAACGCTTTCTATTTAACTGTAGGTGGGACTTGAGAATATGAAGAGATATCATTCCCATGGTGATGCTGTGTTATGAGGTACAGGTAAAAATGAAGAGATTATCTAGAATGATCTAATGTTATCACTTGAGCCTTTTAGAACAGGGGTCCCCAACCCCTGGGCCACAGCCTGTTAAGAACCGGGCCGCACAGCAGGAGGTGAATGGTGGGCCAACAAGCAAAACTTCATCTGCATTTGCAGCCACTCCCCAGAGTTAGCATCACCGCCTCAGTTCCACTTCACATCATTAGGCATTAGATTCTCATAGGAGCACTGGTCCCCATTGCCAAAAAGGTTGGGGACTGCTGTTTTAGATGACAAAATTTTCCACAGCTGAGAGCAGTAGAGGAAGACAGAAAAATAACAGAAATATGAGAAGGACTCAATGAAACACTGTTGGTTGAAGATGGAGGGGGTCATGTGAGATGGAATATGGACAGCTTCTAGCAGCAAAAAGCAGTCCATAGCTGCCACTGACAGCAAACAAGAAAACACAGACATTGGAACTATAGCCACAAGGAACTGAATTTTGCCAAGTGGAATGCTGCTTGGAAACAGATTCTTCCTCAGAGTCTCCAGATAAGCGTCCAGCCAAGTAAACCAATCAGCTCAATATGTGAGACACTGACGGAAGGATCCAATGGAACTTGCCTCAGCCTCTAAACTATAGAATCATAAGATTTCAAACGTGTTTTGTTTATACCACAATAAGTTTGTGGTAATTTGTTATATAGCAATATAAAAATAGCACAGGCTTATTATAAAAGAGATCATTACCTCTCTCAGATCTTAATAGAT
>NW_011889739.1:18664-19070 GCF_000151845.1 Pteropus vampyrus
CTAGTTAGCTTTATATTTATTCTCTTTAATATAAAGAGATGTTCATTATATTATTATGATGCCATTGATAAACAAAAGAGTATGTGTTTAGCAAACGTATTTATTCTCAAGGAACACCATAGGTTGTTTTGATCTAAGACTTAACTAATTAACTTCAGTAAAATATAGACATGGCTTTAGATAAGTCTTTTTCAATGTGATTCTCCATTTTTTATCATATTGCATTTTGAAACATAAAAAATGAAATAATTCATGGTTTTCATTCAAGCAACTACCACCTCCTTAGGGGTCATTTGGAAATTTATGGGAGCTTTTTTCTTTTTATGTCACAGTGACTGAAAAGTACACTGACTTTAGAGGGCCTGGTTCAAGGGTTCTAAACCTTTGCTAAAAAGTGGGCAGCCCA
>NW_011889739.1:19708-25219 GCF_000151845.1 Pteropus vampyrus
TTGTTACTTTTTTGTTCAAAAATTCTTCTGCATATCTTGAGATGATGAGACAAATTTCCTTATTTTGTTATTTAGAGTGATTGCATTGTTTGATGTATATAGGTTAAACTAACCTTACATTCCAGAGTAAACTTCAGTGGTCATGATGTATTAGTCATTTTATATATTGTTCCATAAAATTAATAAATAAATTGTTAAGGAATTTTTGTATCTGTGTTTATTCAGAATATTGGTTTATAGTATTCATTTCTGGCAATGTTTTTGAGAGGTTCCTGTGTCAAGGTTATTTATATTTGTCTCAAAAATTAGTTGAAACACTTTTCTCCTATCTCTTATTTCTGAAAAACTTTTGTAGAGTTAGTATTTTTCCTTAAATTTTTGATTTATCAGTAAAACGGTCTGCGCCTGTGCTTTTCTTTCTGGGAAGGATTTGATAATAAATTTGTTCAACAATTACAGGGATATTCACATTTTTTATTATTTCATCAAGTCAATTTTGGTAAATAAATTGAGCTCATCTATTTCACTTAAGTTGCTGAATTTATTAGCATAAAGATCTTAATGATATTCTTCATTATCTTTTAAAATCTATATAATTATAAAACTTGTATCTGTCTAAATAGTGGTAATTTTTCTCTTTTCCTTCATCAGACTTTCTAGGACATAAAATTTTAATGGTCTCATAAAAAAGAAACCCAAATTTTGGATTTTTTAATTTACTCTAATTTTGTTTTCTTTAATTGATTTTGACTTATAGTTCCACTAATTTCTACCCTTTAACTGTGATATTTTCCTAATTTTAAGCAGATATTCAAAATACTGTTTTTGATTTTTTTCTCATATAAGAAATTAAAGGTATAAATTCTACTGTATGAATTGTACGTAGTATTCCACAATTTTCAATATATTATTGTTTAGGTGCTTCTTTTTGAATAACTGTTCATTGTGATTTCTGTTTGACAACTGGTTATGTCGAAGGAGCTGTTCATTTTTCAAATATTTGTGTTGTTGCTACATTCCACTGAGTTGGCTCAGACTGCAGAAGACTCTATGAATGAATGATGTCCATAATGTCCTATCCTCAACAGCCCTGCTCAAATGTACATTGGCTAGATCCAAGCCTACAGATTCAGATATAGTGGGGAAAGTAATTTTAATGCATGTTCTCATATAAGAAAACATCAGACCAGATAATTTATTAGTCAATGCATCGATAAATCTTAAATTTTGTCTAATTATTTTATTTAAATTCTTAAAAGTGACAATTTTTAAAATGTACCAGTTTTGTGTTAGGGAATAGAGCTTTAATGAAGTTATCGAGATACTTTATAAAAATGTAATTTATTATTAATATTTATGTAAGGTCAAGAAAAGCAAGAAACTGGGTAAGCACGTGTGTTTGCATTTCTGTGTGAGTGTATAACAAACTCTAGATCAATAAGGACTGTTTCTATAATATAATGAGAAGATATAGAATAATATTTCTCTAAGAAAACTTAATAATTACCTCCATTATAAATATATAAAAATTAGATTATAAAACTCCCCTTTGTGGGATCAAATATGTTTATATAGTACTAAAACATATGTAAACTTATAAATGGAAAATATTTGCAATATAATTTTCTCAGATTTTCTTAGAGGACAAAAAAGATCAAAATTCAGGTTGATACTGTGGTTCACACATACTTACACACACACACACACACACACACACACACACATTCATAGACATACGCATATCCTACTGAATGATCTGGATTTGATTAAGTTCTGAAAATATTTTGAGAATCTAATTTTACTTAAGCACAGTGTTTTCAAAGTGCTACCTTAGTTAAAATCAACTGAAAAGAAATTGAGGATGAGGTGGGGAAAATGAATTCAATCATGGTTTTATAATTTTAAAAAAGTCTCTATTTTAGATATGGCAGGTTGATAAGATTTTTTTCTTATGCTCTACTCCCCTTGTTTTAGCTCTGTTGAGTTTGTCCTAAAAAAACACGTTTGCTCATCTCTGTTCTTCTAAAACCAAGTAATCTTACATAATGGAGATCGGAGAATGCAAAATATTTCTCTAGTTGGTGGTGGCAAGTGCTTATGCATAATACTGATCATTAAATAGAGTGACTTTGTACAAATTAATTAAAACCTTTCTCTCTTATTTTAATAGCCAAAAAGCAAGCTTTGGGACATGTGATAATTACATTCCAGGTAGGAAAGAGTTCAATATACTTTAAAAAAGCATGTATGATTAATTTTAGAGGTAAGAGATTATCCTCCATTCAAAGTGATCAAGCAGTAGCTATCATGGAATATTATAAATATCAACTTTTTCTTTTCCAAGGAACTTTTTTCATGGCTCAGTGTACGCCTTCTAAAGATATTTTTTCTAAATCCAAAAATGATTATGCAAACATATATAGTACTATTAAGGTGAACATATTTACGTGTTAGTAATCATTTAAACTGATAATTTTACAGTTGAAAGGTAGTGAAGAAAACTGGTTAAAGAAGTTCTCACCCATGTCAGAAATGTCTTCTACTACATTTCTGATAGATTGTATCTGGCTTATAATTCGCTAAAAAAAGTCATTCCTTTATAAAACCAGTCACCCTGATGTTGAAGGACTTTATATATCAAGTGATTTTCCCTCATATATTGATCTAAAATATTCTGTATATTTTCTCAATAATCCTGCTTCAGTCTTTAGGAGATTCACAGGACAAGTCTATTTCCTTTTACATACAGTATTACTGTACATATTCAAATAAAGTGAGGATATCTCTCTTACTGGCCCCATCGGTAACTAAATGTCTTGAACCACTTCTAATAGGTAAATTTTACCCGACTGTCACAATTCTGTAGATATTCTTCATTTGTCAGTATCTTTATTAATATGCAACCTCTAACGTTGCAGTTCTTGGGTATATAACATTTACTTATAACTTGGAAAATGATTACTAAATAAAGTGATCTAAAATATTAGCATTTATATAGTCAATTGTATATTTACTAAATCTTTTATAACAGGCACTATATTAATTACTTTGAGGGCTACAGAAGTAGTTACCATATTTTCTGTCCTTCATAGAATTGTATTGTAACCAAAAGAGTAAAAAGCAAAATTCTAGACTGGATTAGATAGATTAAAAGGAAGCAGTAAAATGGTTTCTTTCCATTTATATTACAGACTATATTAGTTTCATGATCACCACTTTATATAGTTTTCTGTAAAAGTGGTAAAAATGAAAAAAAAATCAATTTTTATTTTCTCATATTAATAGCAGAGAATTTCAAACATTAACAAATAAATGAAGAAATAATCTGAATTGTTTGTTTATTCATTTACATGAAATGTAATACCTTACTGTCACTTTAGTTCTGATGAAATTCTATTTACTCTAAGGTGTATATTTAATGTTTTCTTATTTTAGTCAGTGAATTATGCAAAAAATCATGGAATCAGCAACACTTTGCCCTGGTATTTCCCAAACCACAGCGTCCAGGTACAAAAAAAAGATCACTACCTTCCCAACTACGAGATAATACAGTTCCTGTGAGTATTAAAAAGATCATATAATTTTATTAGGAATAAACTTGTGAAGTTATGTGTAAGGTCAGAACTGACCAATGAGATTTCTGTGATGATGGAACTATTTTAATATTTGCATCCCAATGTGGCCATTGAACCCTTAAAATGAGGCTCCTGTAACTGAGGAATTAAATTTTACATTTTCAATTCAATTTAATTCACATGAGGCTTTCAAATGCCATGTTACCACAGTTAAAGGTAATTCAAATTATACTACCTGGAGGAAGTAGATATCTTTTATTTGTGTTTCACTGTATAAAAATTGCCCCCTTATTTCCTATTAACTATTTGTTCAGTAACCCCACATTACAGAAAATACGTATCCAAAAGCACAGAAATCAAGAGATCCTAATGCCACAGTTAGTATAAACATTCAAAAAATGTTTACCAGCTAGAGAAGATCCTTCATTAGAATCAAGGAGTTACATTATATTCTAATCAGGTCAAAGCTCCCTCATCTCCTGTAATATAAATTCAAGATTTTGAATACAGGAAGATACAATATTTCCCAATGTTGCTGAAGTAATCATAGGATATGAAAATGTTCAAAGAAAAGTTTCCACCAGATGAATGTATTATTGTCTTGTTTATTTTAAGGAATATATCCAATCTGTAGTGATCCAGGGTCATTTGTTTTATATTTTAATTTTCTTACTTTATTCAATTTATTTTTCTATTTTTTGTTAACATTCCTTCCAAAATTTGCTATTTTTGCAGTTAAGTTTTGTAAATATTAGGTTATGTGTTAAAAACAAAATGTTCTGTTCTGCACAAATTAATATGCACTGAATGTTACAGTTTTTATTACTAAAGTTTCCTATCTGATGATAACAATTTATGTCTTGCCAAACAGGAGGAATTCCAGGCTTTTACTTTTAACTACAGTTAGCACTGTAAATTCTAGAGACAAAATGGAGAGCAGGATCAGACTGAACACAAAACTATTAGATATTAGAAAATATTAGTTTCTAAGTTAGCCTAGAAATGGAGGCTGGGCAAGATATTCCGAGCATCTCAAAAACAGAGTCAAAGAAAAAACAAACACTCTCCTGATTGTGAAGAGAGATTCCGATATGTCATTAGTAAGTGAAGGCCTGTATGAATTTTAACATAAAATCATGAGGGAATTATAAAGATATCCTAAATTGAAATTCGATCCAAAATGAGACAAGGTTATCTATTAGTTCAAAAAAGAATAAAAATAAAAAAGCAGAGTAAGCTATAAAATCTACAATTTATACACTATTTATTAAAATCTAAAATCTTTTCATGATATTGTATTTGGTATCTGGTAATAAAAGCTGTGTAATTCACACAAGTTATTCATCATTATTCTAACAAATATTTCAGAAATGTGATGAAGACAAATTAAAGGGAGGTTCTAAACAACAGTTATGGATGCACCATTCTTTAATGAGAATTTCCGAAAGACCTTCTGCTTATTTAGCTGCCAGGAGACAGTCTCCACATAAAACAACTTATCACCACAAGGGGGATGTCGAAGTAGCAAGTGTAAAGAAACCTTTATCTCCAGCTATTGACAAGACAGATAAAAAAGACAAAAAAACAGACAAGAAAGACAGATTAGATTCAGAAACCGCATCCAAAGTTTCACCGGAATCAAAAATATCTAAAGATTCACAGAAAGACAAGGACTCCAAAACAGTAACTATAGATGAAAAAGACATTGCAAAACCAGATGCTAAAGGAGACAGAAAGAAGGCCAAGGAGTCAACTATAGAATCAGAACCTGAAAAAGGAGACACAAAGAAAGATTCCAAAAAAGATAAGAAAGTTTTAAAGAAGGGCAAGGAGTCAGCTAGAGAATCTGAAGATGAAATAAAGGACACAAAGAAAGATTCCAAAAAAGATAAAGATACAAAGAAGAGAAAGGAGTCAGCTATAGAATCTGAAGATG
>NW_011889739.1:26659-30065 GCF_000151845.1 Pteropus vampyrus
CAAAGAAAGATTCCAAAAAAGATAAAGATACAAAGAAGAACAAAGAGTCAGCCACAGAATCTGAAGATGAAAAGAAACGTGCAAAGAAGGACAAGGATAAGGATAAGAAAAAAGATAAAAAGAAATCTGATGAAAAAAGTGATGAATCAAAGGGCAAAAAAGATTCCAAAAAGGATGCCAAGAAAGAAACTGACACAGAATCTGCTGATGCAAAGAAAGATTCAAAGAAAGATGCAAAGGATTCAAAGAAAGGCAAGAGCAATAAAACAATTTTAATAGCTCGACATTAAGTCTATACGAGTAAAACAGGTGATTCAAAGATCAAATACATTTAAAAATGTGGCAAACAATATAAAGAAAGATTCAGAAAAGCTTCAAAAATATATGTTAAGAAAAATTAACAGTGAACCAAAGATGATTCATTGAAAGACTTGAAGAATACTTATACTAACTCTGGGAATATGAAAGATTAAACCAAAGGTCTGTAGAAAGATGCAAAGAATATACAAGTAAAGATGTAGAAGTTAATGATGCTGAATCTGTGAATATAGAAAAGAAAAATAATCGATGCAGGCTTTGAAACAATTCAAGAAGGTAGATGTTGAATCCATAGATTCAAACAATCTGAAGCTGTATCTACAGATTTAAATGAAGAACCACAGGGGTCATGAGAGGAAGTCAAGAGATGAGCCAAATAAATTTCAGAAAGCTTACTTTCAAATTAATACAAATACAAATTAAAGGTAGCATTCCTTAAAAAAAGAAAAAGAAAAAATATTGTTACTTCCTTATGAAACTACATCACAATCTCTGAAGTGTAAATAGCCATGACCAGACTGATGGATGTTGAATGTTCCACTTTCAAGCACATTTGGTAAGTTAGTTTTGTTTCATTTTAAGCAAAATTGAATTAAATAATTGGACCTATTTAAAGGTTTGAACTGACATTGTTCTCATAAAATCTCTGTAATATGCTGATTAGGTTTTTATTAGAATTTTATTAGGTTTGGACTTTCTTGTTATGAGAAATATTTGAAGCATTTGATGAGAACACCACCTAAACGAAGTTTTTAAATGTGTCAATGAAAAGCCTAAGGGAAGTAGAATTATTTTTCATGATGGAGAAGAGACTGGGTTATGGTATGTGATAGCCTTAATGATTAAAGTTTTATTTTTTTCATTAAATAGAATATAGTGGCCAACTTTTCTCCATTTAATGGAGGATAGAAATCAAAATTGTCCAAATTACCAGCATGAGTAAATTTAAATGAGAGATTTCTGATAAAAAGCTGAATACATGCAGAAATCCAAATTAAGCAGAATTTAGTCTAACAGAGTGAAAATATCTACATGATATTACTTAGATGTAAAAACAATTAACTTTATATTTTCATACTATATTAAACTCTCTTGTGACCCATAAGGACTATTAATGTGAAGAAAAATAAAAAGCAATAAAAAGCAAAATGCAAACCATTGGACTTTCCAATTAGTGGCAATAAAATATCTTCTCATTTAAAATGATCTCTCTTAAATAAATTAAACAGTGTTAAAGAATTTACCAAGGTGATTTTTCTTTCCCCCTTATCTTTCCCAATATAAATGTGGATAGCAGAGAAAGCTTGACATAAAAGAAAGGGACTCCTATTCTACATGCTCTGAAGAGCTTTCTATGAACGGTGCAGTATAATTGATTTGTCTGTTCTTTTCTTTAAACATTAGCCTCTGTCTCCAAACATCTACTACACAAAGATGAATGGTTATCATAACTCATGGTTTTCCAGAGGGCCCTATCTTGCTGATCTGGATAAGCTGTTGTGACAAAGAAAGTCAAATCCTGCCCACCGCTCTCTCCCACTTCCAGGAAAGTCCTCATTCTCCATCTGCTTATAATAAAATTCTATGTTCAGATTTTCAAAATTTTCTAAAAGTGGTAGCATCTCTCTGAGGATTTAGGGAATCATTTTAAATCTCCTTTTCTTCTTAAAAAACAAAAAAAAAAAAACAAAAAAACAAGCCCTTAATATTATCCTCTAATACGGTATTCAAAAGTCATGTTATACATTAAAATTTAATGCATAGTGAAAGAACAATTGAGCTTGTCTTTACCATTCTATTGAAATGCACCAAAGTCACCAAGAACTTCCACATAGCCAGTTCCAACAGCAGTGTCTTTTTATCCAGCCCCTCTTCTCTTTTCTCCATATATATTTCTCTAAATTAGTTTATCTAGTCCCATGGCTTTATATACCATTCTTATGCTGGTGAATCCTACATTTCAAAACCAGCACTGACTTATGCACTCACCTCTAAGTGAATATACCCAAATATTAAAGTATCTACTTGACTGTCTTCCAAGCAGCTCGAAATTAATATATTCCTACGAGAAGATACCTCTCCACACAAACATGGTTTTCTCCAAGTTTCACCAGCTCAGTAAATGAAATGAACATCTAACCTATGACTTAATCCTAAACTGGTGGGTCATTCATAATTACTCATTTTTCCTCACTCTGCTTATCTTTCGGTAAGTCCTGCCTGACTACTTCTAAAATATTTGAATTGTTCTACTTCACTTCTATCACTTCTACAGTACTATGTCCAATCAAGTTATTTTATCTCACTCAGAAACCCCAAAAGCACCCTGAATGCAGGTGAATCCCCTATTTCACCTTTCACCAGCACCCTACAACCCATTCTCCACACAGAAATCATGATGTTCCTCCATTACTCTAAACCTTCTAGTATGTTCATGTCACATTTAGCATGAAAGTTTCTTTTGTTTTAGCTTATAAAGCCAATAATTATTTGGCTGCTGAATACTTCTCTGTGCTCGTGTGGTATCAAAATTGTATACCATATTTATGTAAGACTGGATTTCATTTTATATTTAATGATACAGATCACTTGGTTGCAAAGCTTCACACGTCTTCCTTCTGCTTATAACAAAATTCTCCCAGAACTTCACATTGCTGATTCCTTCAAATTATTCTCAGCTCAATTCAATTTTTTTTCTTTTCGGACATTTTAAAATATGTTTTATTTTTCGAGTGGTTTTAGGTTCACAGAAAAATTGATCAGAAAGTAGAGAGATTTCTCGTATACTACATACACCCGCAAATGCATACCTTTCCCCATTATCAATATCCCCCACCAGAGTAGTACATATGTTACAACTGCTGAATGTACATTGAGATTTCAATTTCATTCAAAGCCCATATTTTTTATTAGGGCTAACTCTGGTGGTATACATTTTATGGTTTTTTTTACAAAGCATGATGACATGGATCTACTATTATATATCATACAGAATAGTTTTACTACCCTAAAAATCCTCTGTGCTCTGCTTATTCATTCCACTCTTTCCCCTCACACCTGACAACCACTGATCTTTTCACTGTCTCCA
>NW_011889739.1:33560-33918 GCF_000151845.1 Pteropus vampyrus
AAGAAGTATCCAATTTTCTAACTTTTAGTTATTTGCTAACTTATTCCTCATGGTAACAAGTGGCCGCAGATATGATTAGTTATTTAACTTAGATTGTTTCTCTAATATTTCTTTGCCTGGTCCCCTTAGTACCAAGGCCAAAAGAGAAGGTGAACCAGGATGGGGGTTAATTCAAAGGAAAAGATCCATCCATGTACAGGACAGCCTCCTACTCAATAATCCTGCCATATGTTTCAATTCTCAATTTAGGCTTTTCATCACACATGTGTATGTGTAACATATTTTTCTGGTTTTACTAGTTAGTTTTCCCTTGAGTAAAACTTAAAAATGAAATACAGATGTTAAAGAATTGTTAATT
>NW_011889739.1:33968-35361 GCF_000151845.1 Pteropus vampyrus
CCCTCCAAAATACAGGGAAAGAAGTACAGGTGCAGTTTTTTGAATCTGTACATGTAGCTCTGATTTCTGACCTAAGGTACTCAATAAATCTATAAGGACCACTACGATCACCTAAAAATGATTTCCTCATCAGTTAAGACTCGGACCTATCACAGACGATCTTGGCTTTTTTCCAAAGCTGTATTTCATAACCCAAATGTAGGTTATGAGTTTTGACTTAGAAATATATGAAAATGATTAAAGAAAAAAATTAAAATTACATCTCATATGAAATATAGGTTTTTGGTCATTAAAATAAAAATTTCATAATAAAACAAAATAAAATCCTTTAATAAATGAGAATTAATACTAATCTCTCTAAGAAGTATCCAATTTTCTAACTTTTAGTTATTTGCTAACTTATTCCTCATGGTAACAAGTGGCCGCAGATATGATTAGTTATTTAACTTAGATTATTTCTCTAATATTTCTTTGCCTGGTCCCCTTAGTACCAAGGCCAAAAGAGAAGGTGAACCAGGATGGGGGTTAATTCAAAGGTAAAGATCCATCCATGTACAGGACAGCCTCCTACTCAATAATCCTGCCATATGTTTCAATTCTCAATTTAGGCATTTCATCACACGATGTGTATGTGTAACATATTTTTCTGGTTTTACTAGTTAGTTTTCCCTTGAGTAAAACTTAAAAATGAAATACAGATGTTAAAGAATTGTTAATTGTGTAGGCTTGTTGATTGATGAACATATGATTAAATTACTGCTGCACTGCTGGTTAAAGATATTCAGAGCTGACTAAAATCACTTTTTTAAATGTCATAAAACAAAAACAAGTGTCCCGAAAGAAATGTGTGAGATCTCTGGACTACTTATGTGGAAAATTAAAGTGGTACAATAAATTATTTAGTCATTACTGATGTTATAACATTCTATGAACAATCCACTATATGACTCATCATCTGTAATGGTATGGATATTATAAGGTGTTTTAGGTTTCAGTTTTGTTACTCTTCTCTATTGTGTATGTGTGTTTATCTCTCTGTGTTTGTGTACTATTGTCGATATCAAATAGAATAGAAGAAAAAAATGTTAGAGTATCATGTGAGATGCAATAACTGATTGATTTAAACACTTAGAAAGAATTCTGATTTTGTGATAGTACAAATCTCACATTATGCTCAATATAAAATATACATTGATTTTCTGAAATTATATGAACATTAGATATTACCAATTTTCTTTAATTCCAATAAAACCACTATCATCAATAATTCCAATACGAAAATAAGATTATCTAGTAACTATGTTTTGCACTAAAAACAATAGTTTCCACTTATGTTTTCATAGAAATGAAAAGAAGTGCCACTTCTCTATTTTATAGATTTGATTAGATAAAG
>NW_011889739.1:37377-40051 GCF_000151845.1 Pteropus vampyrus
CCACAGCCTTCGGTATGTCTCCTCAGTAAATACCACATTCTGCTTAGTACTTTATGTGAGTTGTATTTGCAGAAATATGCAGCACTAAACAAAAATATGAAAACTGAAAATATGTATTTCAAACTAGCTCAACCACTGTGTAATCATGAAGGAGGGACACAATGGAGAATATAAAACACCGAAAACAGAATGGAAGACTATCTCGCACCCAGATAGTACTGACTCTAAAAAGCGTTAGAGAAAATGATTTATGCCTGGAAAAACAGATAAAGATTCACTTATTTATCTATCTGTGGTATCATTAAAGCATTAACTCTACCTAACACTCTGTCTAACAATTTTCCTGGAATATCTTATACACCACCTCCCCTCTTGTCTTCATATATCATTAAGAAGCACTTCCGTGAATCCTTTTATTGTTATTTTTAATCAATCACTTTGCATTGTCTTAAATTCTGTTAAGAATTAAATAGAATATGACAGAATTGTTATCTAGTGTCATCTGAATCCTAAAATGGTGAGCACACATATTTTATAAAAACACTAGAAAATTCTGTTTTATGTATGATTTATGAAAGTAGTGAATATTGATAATAGGCAAATTGTTTTTAAATTGTTTTTAAATTTTACTTTGATCTTGATACCTTTTTAAATAGTCACACTCATGTTCATAAAAAATATTTCAATAAATAAAAGAGTTGGAGGTCAAGTGATATATACTTACAGATCCACATAAAATCCTGTTGAGACACTACTGAAATCCCCTAGTCTAAATTAGAGAGACTTTAGGTTGGTTACCTGGTAACTAAGAAACTAAAGTTTAGGTTTAAGTTTTGTCTAGACAGTTAATTTAATCATTACTAGGCTTTACTTTTGCTTAGCAGCGTAAAGGCACTGAAATAAATTTTAATATCACAACAATTTAAACTGTATAGTTTTAAAACTCATTCATAAACTGAAACAAGTTTTTTAATAAATGGCAAATCATATAGATCAAAGTCAATCCTGCATTGTGTGTGATATTTTAATCCACAGTAATACAAAATATTACAAATACCAGGGATATAAAATGATGACAGATAAGTGATTTCTTGTAATCATTCTTAATGCCCATGTCAACCACTGGAATTATAAAACAATGAGTAGTAAACATATTATTACTGACAAAGAAATGTTTTCACACACCAGATACTCTGCTTCTCTGACATTTTAGAAGATTCATATCCAACATTTTCTCTTTGGTACATTTTAAATGCCAGCATGTTGTCTATCGCTATGTTCGTGTGCTATTTAAATCCAGTTGCATGCATTGAAAAAACAATGGAAGTTAGACTATCTTAAAGCAGAGCATAATGAAATCATTACAAGGTAAAATTAAATTGGGAAGATCTAAGGTTCTCCTTTTTTAGCATAATCATAGGGAAATATATTTTCACTCATAATTTTATTATTTTAACATTTTCTAATCAGATTGTTTTACTTTTCTTCAAATAATGGTTTTACTTTTCTTCAAATAAAATGAATGTGTTTTAACTGTTTTCCAATGGTGAAAGTTATGCATTTGAAGGCAACAGAAAAAACTTTAGATGTCAGGTGTTATATAATAGAAAAATAACCAGTAAATTAAATTTCTTACAGTAAGTCTAACTATTTACAATGGAAATATTAACAAGTGTAAGAAACGTGAATGACAGCCACTAAAATCTCAACCTAGAAATTATACATTTTTTTAAAACAAAGTGTGGATTTTGATACAATGCTTCTAAAATTTTATAATAGAAAAAGCAAAATAAAGTTTATAATAGATTTAGCGTACCGTCGGTGTTATAATACATAGAAATACAACTCTAAACTTTTCATTGTAAGAGAATAAAATAACTAGTATTTTGTTTTTAATCAAATGTAATTTTCATTAAAACTAAATACACATTAAAAAGCAATGTAAAATATAGAGCATATCTGTATATATGTATGTGCACGTAGATGCATCTATGTGTGTATGTGTGCATATATATTATTTAAGAAATGCTATACTAGAATTTTAGATTGTTACTTGGAACCATTTATTATAGACATACAGAAGTAACCAAAAAAAAAAAAGAATGAGTATTTAATTTGACTTCTGACATATAGAGTCTTTTCTAGAGAAATTTCTAGTAAGCTAATAAGCACTTACAGAGTAGATAACTCCTCCCTACAAAATAAGATATAACTGCTCAGAATAATATTTTTGTGTTTATATACTACCCGTTTACTTCTTTAGAAGCCCATGATGTGGCAAGTTTAATCACACTTGTTTTTGTAACAGCAATTTTTCTCAGAACCCTTTTTGTGTGTTGAGATAATTCAGGGCAAGCTGACCAGCTGGAAAAAATACTTGCTCTCACTCTCTTGATCCTTCCCGCTCTCTCTCCTTCATCTACCTTCAGTCATTTTATTATTTTTATATCATGCTCTGTCAGATCTATTTTTTAATCTATTGGACAATAATCAGTAAATACACCAGATAAATGAATTCTGTTGCTTTGATCATCATTCAATATCTGGAGAGAGCTAATAATTTCTAAGAAAGCATAGTTTCCATTTCAAGCCTCTCCTTGTTAAATGATTCAGATAGAACTTCTACCTTCAGCCTAATCTGGAGCCCAACACATGATAAATACAAAATTGCCTG
>NW_011889739.1:41381-42554 GCF_000151845.1 Pteropus vampyrus
GCAGGTAGAAATCGATGTAAGATGATTCTTCTTTTCCTGTCCTTTAATCGCCCAAGGATTACAGCCAAACAAGAATAGCTCTTAACTGCAGTGATTCCGTGAATCACCTACTTGGGAGTCAAGCAAAAGATGGTAATCAAGTCTATGACTTTGAAGTCTGTCACCCATCATGAGCCCTATTGTTAACTGCATATGGGAGAAGTGCATTAAGACTTAAACCACTGCACTTTGACTTAGAAATTAATTATTATTTATTTTTATTCATGTCATGCAGTTATTCTTTAGAATTTTAATAGAGTTTTCTGTGTATGTTGCAAGGCAGTGTCCCATTGTTATATTTTCTGCTATTTACTACTTCTAAGGACATTACATTCTAGCATAGAATTGTTTTTTGGGAGGAGAGGTTAAATGATTTTGTTATCTCTGTCACTTCCCTGTTAACTTCATATTGTTAGAATAGTTTTTCATTAATCACTGCTTATAAAAAAAGTAACATAAGAGAACAAGTTGCATGTCAATTGATTTAGTTAACTTAGCAGGAAAGGTAACTTCCTCTTAGGAAGAGAAATTTTACTGGAATAACAGGATAGTTGAGCATGAAAGATGAAGCTTTCTACGCATACCTCAGATAGAAAAAAATGTTGTTGCTGTTGTTGTTGTGGATGTTGTTGTTGTTGTTGTTTTTGGAAAATGAGGCAGAAAACCTGGCAGTTGGTGCTGAAGAAAATTATCCTAAGAGGCAAGAGTAAGATAACAACAAAGGGCATAAAAAAGCCAGAGAGAAACTCCCCTTCATGTATAAACGGACATTTACGTTTAGGAGAGCGATGTTTAGTATGTAAGTTTTTTCATGCCATATCTATTGTCATCTGCTGCACCTTACCTGTAGTGAAAATCATTTGCACCAGTAGGCTTGTTATAATGGCATTTATGGGTAATAAATGAAGTAGAATTATTGGAAAATGGTAAAAGTAAAGAAGACGGAGAAAGAAACTGCATAAAGGGACTTAACGGGGGCAGCATCTGCAAAACAAGCTTAAAAATAACTATTAAATATAGCATATTAATAATGAATCCTTCTAACATTTAACATTAGAGCGTTGGAAAAGCTCAAAGTTTATTTCATTATGTTTAAAGTTTTCTTATTCAGATATAGAGGACATTTACAGAATG
>NW_011889740.1:0-2455 GCF_000151845.1 Pteropus vampyrus
GTACTTGGGCAAAGAGGCCCAGCCAAGCCCCAGCCCAGAAACGGTGCCCGAGGTACTCAGAAACATGACAAAGAGGAACCAGCTCCAGGCTCCCTGGACACACCCAGATGCCCAGCTCCCTCTGGTCAGAGCAGAGGATGTCATAACCCCCTAGGCAGGCTTTCCAGGAAGAACCTCATCATCACGTTCGCTTCTTTGGTTTTGATTTCTGTGCTGTGACAGCACCCCGATTCCACCGACAGGAGCAAGTGACCCTAACTCTGCAAACTGAAGTCACTGTGGGTAAAGGGTCCACCCAGGAGAAGACAAGTGGTTTGACATTGGGAGAAGGGTCCCACGCTCTCTGCAGCCACCTGTCTGCCACCTACCCTGGTCCCACATATCCCGAGGGCCCCATTTCCCAAAGTCCCCAGTCTCAGAGCCTTGTCCATGACATGGGGCCTGAGATCTGGGATCTCAGGATGTGACAAAATCTAGGGTCCATGCTGAGACCCTGCGGTGGCCATGGCCTCCCGGGCGGCAGTGAAGGCAGAGCTGGGACCTCATACAGAGCAGCCTGTGGCAGAGTCAAGATTCAAACCCAGCTGAGGCAGAGGCCTGGGGCTGACACTGGCAGCCGGGGGCCAGATCAGAAGGGTTCTGAACACGGAGAATGGGGAGTGCAGTGGGGAAAACATAACTTATCCCCGACGGCATCGGGATGACACATTTGGACAGATAAGTTCCTGTTTGTGTTACACCCATGTGAGTGGCATGTGTGGCCTGAGGTCATGAAGGGGTGGGGTCCAGCGTGCCAACTCACCTACTTCCAGGTGCTCCATGGCATATAAGGAGCCTGAGTCCCGCAGAGTGTCGCAGGAGGAGGACATTGGCTGTGACCAGGAGGAGAAGCAGAGGACGGCGAAGGGACTGAGACATGGCGGCCGGCCCAGCACCCGAGGCCAGGTATCACACGGCCCCTGCAACACCCCAACTTCTGAGCCCCTCCTCCAGGTTCCCTGATGGGGACTCGCTGTACCCCAGGGGCTGCTCTGCTGGCCCCTCCCTCCTGATGGACCTTCTGTGTCCGTCTAGGACCTCTCGGCAGATGGGCACTCTGCCTGTCCCAAGAGGAAAGGGTGCCAAGTGTTCACATGAAGCAGGGACATGGGCCAGTGGGACAATTGTGAGATGGCGATGCCAGGAGCAGTGACCAGCCCAGTGCAGGGGGAGCCTCGACAGAGGCTCTGACACCGCGCACTGCCCCTGGGGCCAGACTCTGACGAAAGGACCGGGCTGGCTTCTCCAAGAGCCTCGGGTGGGGTCAGAGAGGAGGGCAGGTGGCTCCAGCAAAGCGAGTGGATGCCCACTCTCTATGGGTCAGGCTGGGACGTGGGGTGCATGGGGAGCTCAGGGTGAAGGGGAAGAGGTTTGGGGTGGAGGAGAGGAGCACAAGGACGTGCTCCATGTCTCTGGATTCCCCCCTCCTGTGTCCACAGATCCCTGATGGATGAGCAGACCTTTCTTGATAACTTCAATAATCTGAAATACCCACGCAAGACCTACCTGTGCTATGAGGTGGAGCTCCTCGTGGGCGAGAACCACATCCCACTGGATGACTACAAGGGCTTCGTACGCAACGAGGTGACCAACCAGAGCAGGCAGGACTTCTCCATCCTAGAATGTTCAGGAAGAAGGTTCTCAGAGCACACGGGCTGTCCTCGAACCCGTCGCTATTGGTCTCCACAGCTGCTGTGGCTCTGTCTAGAGTCAGGTGGGGCCAGCTTCTGGTGTGATGGGTGGCTTTGAGCCACACGTCGGAAACCAGCCCCATGGTCACAGGGAATGTCCAGAAGCCTGAATTCTCCCTATCTGTCCGTCCGGTAGCTCCTGGGAGATCTTGTCCGGGGTGCTGGTCACGCAACTGTATTGCCTGCTGCGCTTGGCCCAGGGGCGCCCCACCATCCCCCAGGTTCCCGTACACACCCGCCACGAGCTCTGCACTAGCACAGTCGGCAGGATTTGTTCCTAGAACCTGAGTCCCGGCTTGCAAGTCCTTCTTTCTGCAGATTGGGCAAACCTCTATGATGCTATGAGCTGCACATGACATTCATCTAATTTCCCAGACACCAAGCCCTTGGCGCCCCTCATCCCATTCTTCTGTGCAGAGTGAGCCCTTTTAGCAGAGTGTGTCCCCTGGGCTCAGCACGGGATGAGGCCCAGAGTAGAAGCCTGCAGAGGTGTTGGTGCACAGGTGGGCTTGGGGACAGGGTAGTAGGTAGAGAGCGAGTAAAATCTCTCCCGGGAGAAGCCCCCACTTCTATGGCATCAGGCTCATGACCCTGGAGCTCACCTGGCCTTCTCCCTCCGTCCTCAGGCCTTCACCTCCTCCCTGCAGGGCCAGACTAGGTGGGGCTCCTGCAGGCAGAGACCTTGGGCGCTAACTTAGAGGAGCTACACACACTCGGGAATCAAG
>NW_011889740.1:3648-4422 GCF_000151845.1 Pteropus vampyrus
AAGAATCGAGAAGGCAGGCAGTGGAATTATGATGGGGAAAGTTCGTCTCTAAGAGGCAGACACTCTGTGCTGCTCCCCGTTCCCCAGGGCTGGAGGTCACCCTTACCCTGCCCCTCATGTCCTTTCAGAGTTTGAGTACTGCTGGAATAATTTTGTGGACCACCAACAGGATGAGGATAAACCCTTCCCGCGCTGGGATAACCTGTGTGTAAAGAGTGAAAAACTAACTAAGAAGCTGGCGGGCATTCTCCAGGTGAGGGCTCCTCCCTCCCTGCTGCCCCCCTGCCTCCTCCCACCTCCCCTTCTCTCCCTGAGCCTTTCCTTCCCTTTGCTCAGAGCCTCCTCTGGGTCACCTGCTCCCTCCTGGGGCACCAGCTGCATCCCTCCCTTCCACTCTCACAAGCAGTCTGAGCTTCCTCACCTCCTTGTGTCCCTCCTTCCTTCCTTGTCTCTGTCTCTGCCCCGGACCTCGTCCCTGTTCATCTTCCCAACACCCTGCTACGCTCATCTCCTTCTCTATCCAGAATCGGGAAGAATGAAGGATGGACTTGGATCTCGCTATAGCAGGCTGGAGAGTGCTTTGCAACAGAATAAAACATTTCTTCAAGAAATGGAAATTCGCATCCTCCACCCTCTCTGGATTGATGCAAAGCAACCAGCAAACCTCAACGAGCTATAGGAAATTGTAAATTTAAAAAACCTGATAGATTTATTTTACATTTAACATCTGTCGTTCCAAATATCTATCAGTAAGATTCTATTCAATAGTATCAG
>NW_011889740.1:5459-5821 GCF_000151845.1 Pteropus vampyrus
CCGCCCCCCACCTCCTTGGGGTAGAGGAGTCACCGAAATCGTTCACACCTGACTTCCGGTTCCGAAGTAAGCCTTAGAACATTCTTGTGCTTCTTCTGCCTGAGTTTTTATTTCTGCATGATATTTTTACACCAGAGATGACAGAGCGTAGCTGTCAGAGACAAGGGCTGTGGGCACAGATTTCACGGATTCAGCTCCGACTTCCTCCTCCTTCTCCTATCTGCGTAACCCCAGCTGACTGACTAACCCTGTCTGCGCCTCAGCACTGAGCTCAGATGGCTGAAGGATTAAACGAACGAACACAGGGCTGACTTCAGGCCACAAGATCATGAACTGTCCTGCACTGGAGACCGTCCCGTGGC
>NW_011889740.1:7189-7998 GCF_000151845.1 Pteropus vampyrus
CGAACACAGGGCTGACTTCAGGCCACAAGATCATGAACTGTCCTGCACTGGAGACCGTCCCGTGGCCCCCGAGTCGGAGTTTCTTTCCCCTCCATAGCGCACCACAAATATTCCCCCAAGTTTTAAAAATACATCATAAGTGAATTCATAACATTCCCATATTGAAATGAATGCACCTATGTTCAAATGGCTGCCTAGTGGGGGTTCCAGGTGCGGAAATCCCCTGATTCGCCCAATCAGCAATCCCTTAATGCAACACGTTGAGGTACTTTCCACATTTTTGAGTGGCGTCGATGAAACTGCGACACCGAATTTTATAAATGCTCTGGCATTTTGGACAGATGGTTCCAGATACTTCCCTACGAATTGGACAGCCCAGCTTTGGGTACACACGGACAAACTTCCTTATGAAAACCTTCTTGGAGTTTCTCCCCCAGCAGGAGAGTGTGAGGGGCTGTGGGACCCGCCACGTCCCGGGTTCTCTGCATCTTGGTGCGTCTCTGGTCAGGTGAGAACAGGAGCCACCGCGGGCTGGAGTTCGGCCCGAAGCCCCGTCTCGGCCACTGCTCCGGAATGTTCCCAGTGTGACTGCGGTTGGTGCACTGGACGAAGGCTCCACCTTCCGGGCCTTGGTTGGGCAGAGTCACCCGGTTAGAGGGTCCCGCGTTAGCCACCCACTGCTCCCTAAAGGAGGAGGGGTTCGGGGTGAAAACTGGGGGATGAAGGTGCCTGTGGGATAAGCAGGGGGAAACCCAGTGGACATGGGGACAGAATATGAGTGACTGGCCCGTGACTGGGAGGGCTGGGGG
>NW_011889740.1:9332-10098 GCF_000151845.1 Pteropus vampyrus
GACTGAACACAGCGACCCCGCCCGAGGACTGTGTGCCCTGATGCTACTCCAGAGACCTCCCAGCAGACCTGCGGGAGCTGAGACCCTGCCCAGAGTGGGCACCTCCGAGGGCCCAAGCGTCCAGGGTCAGCTGCCTGGAGGGGACTCCCCAGGCAGTCCTCGGGGAGTGCAGAGCAGACCCTCGGTTAGAACTGTGACAGTGGGGACAGATTCGGCGTCCATGTGGGAGGACATTTGGGGTAAGGGCGAGGCACTGGAAGGGAACATATATGGCGGGGTGGCCTCTGCTCCTGCGTGGAATCTGACCGTCTCCTCTTCCACTGCAGAGTTTGCAAAATGCCAGGAAGACTTCGTGGACCCCCCGGGGAGGGCCTTTGAGCCCTGGCTACACAGATGCCTGAAGGCACCCTGCTGCGAGCCGCCACAGGCCCCTCTGGTTCCCGCTGCACCCATCACTGGCCTTCCTGACGTTTGTGGGGAGACTTCCGCTCTGTAGTCTCCCCCATTCTCCAGGGCTCCTGCTGCCTCCCTCTGCCCTCCCCATGCTCTCAGCTTCCCTGTCTGCTTTGTCCCCAGTCCCTCCGCCCTCCCCACCTTCCCCGCTTCCCTCCCTCACTTTTCTCTCCCGAGGCCCCTTGGCTTTGCTGCATCTCCCCAGAGCCTTTCACCTCCCTCGATTCTATTCCGAAATTAAGTATCAGATATCTACGTCATATCACATACATACACGGAAAATCCGATACTTGTGAAAACATTAAAAATGATA
>NW_011889740.1:12348-14423 GCF_000151845.1 Pteropus vampyrus
CACACAGCGTGAGAAGAGCTGTCTGGGGCAAGAAGATAAACCATCCTTTCCAAGGATGTCTCCGCGGGGAGCAAAAAGTAAATGCAGACTGTTCTCACATCCACGACTTTCACGGTTATCACTGCACCACCAGCCTAGGACCGGGGAAAAGATGCCTCGGTCGGGAGAAATGCTCCTAGTTCACAATTAAGTAGACAAGAGCACCACACCCGAGACAGCGCACCCCACAAAGTCACCTAGTGTGATAGCTGGGCATGGCATGGCTGTGCCCGGACAGGGGACCAGGGCTGTCACTTACCAGACAGGGGACCTGGGCAGGCTAATCCCCTCATTGCGCCCTGCTTACTTCTCTCTACGATGGGATGGGTCCTCCGGGACTGGAGGAGGAGTCGATGAGTTCAGAGACACAGGACACTTAGACCAGTAGCGGAGCCTGTGGATTTAGGTGTTAATCCGATCTGTAAAACAACATGGCTCCGTGAAAAGTCGGGCGTGGATTGAACTGCAATATTAAAAGCTACTATTTTGATGCGGAGGGGGTTTTGTTACTCAGTTCTGTGTTTCTAATGCATTGCGGGGTGTGGGCAGGAATCTGGGGGGCTGGGGCGTGTGCTGCTGGAAGGCGCGGAGCCTGGGCCCCCACGGGAGAGGACACTGGTCCCTGGTGTCCCTGCAGCCCCTGTCCCCTGCCGCTCCCCAGTCTTCCTGCCTGGGAGGCAGTAGAAGATGCTCAGGGCCAAGGAGGGTTGGGGGAGGCACATCGTCCAGGGGTGCAGAGCTCTGTGTTTGGTGACACCAAATGGGAGAAACTCCAGGGAACACTCTGCATTTTTGGTTTTCACTTTTGCCCCCAGAAACCCAATGGAGCGGTTATATCATGACTATTTCTACTTCCATTTTTACAACCTGCCGACCCCCAAACACCGAAATGGCTGCTACATCTGCTACCAAGTGGAAGGAACAAAGAACCACTCACGTATGCCCTTGTTGAGGGGGGTCTTTGAAAACCAGGTATGGGCCCCCCTATACTCTCCTCACAGGCAGGAGCAAAGCCGGTCGAGGACGCAGAAAAGAATGTGACATGTAAAATGCTGAGTGCTTCTTCCCACAACGACGTCCGATGTCCTGGGCCCCTGATGTCCCTGCCTGACCCTCCTGCATCCTGACACAGGATGGCTTTGGATTTATCCCACGAGGCGTCTCTTAGAGAGTCTGCGGGCTGTCGTCTCCACGTCTGGTCTCCAGCTCGGCCTCTAGCAGTCCGGGAGGAAAGAGCATCTTAGCAAGTCAGGGCCTCTTAGGCACCAGCGCCTCATCTGGCCCTGGTAACTGCCCTGCTGGCCTGATGCTCCCCCAGACACAGCCCTGACTGCTCCACACCCAGGAAGTGTCATCCCTCTGGGGGAGAGCCCACACCCTGGTCCTGCTGCCCCCCAGCTTGCTCTGAGGCCTCACCCAGGCCTACCTGGAGGAGGACCGCAGCCTAGGCAGACACCAGGTCGAGCGCAGCACCCTGCAGCCCCTGCAGCGACCACTCACCTCTCCTGCAAGCTGTCCCCCCACACGCCAGCCCTCCCTTCTCCATCCAGACTGCAGACCTCCCAGAACCTGTCGGGAGAGAGCATTACGGGGTGGACGGGCGTGCACTGTGGCACGACTATGCGTGGACGCACAATTGGGGTCCCTCGCGTCCTGCAACCTTCTCAAGTACCCAGTGTTCAAAAGCTGAGAGAGATGGATGGATTTACTGTTGATAATGTAACATCTCTCAGATCTTATTGCAACATGTAATGAATAAGAATTCATACAAGAGTTCTTCACGGGAGAGTTGACCTTCTTTCCTCATGCTAAGTCCTTGAGATGAGATGCGTATTTCATACTTGCCACGTTACAAGAGCACGGTGGACAAGCGTGGCCGGCGGCTCCCCAAATAAAACACCAATAGAAACAATACATCAGAGGGTTCCCTACCACTCACCCTACAGAGAAGTAACTACAAGTATCCATTGAGAGGATGTACAGGCTCAGATCTCCTAGGGTGGGTCCCGTCGTTTTTCTCATGCCCTGCTGGCCTG
>NW_011889740.1:15393-15852 GCF_000151845.1 Pteropus vampyrus
CTCCTAGGGTGGGTCCCGTCGTTTTTCTCATGCCCTGCTGGCCTGAGACGTGATGTCTGAATGGGCAGCCGTCACGGACACCTGAGAAGGCCAGCGGAAGACAAGCACCGAGGGCTGAGACGGGGGGCGGGAGCCTGGCAGACAGTGTCCTGACACAGTGGGCCTGTGGTGCCGAGCAGGGGAGGGGAGCTGGCGCCAACTCACGTACTTCCTTATCTTCCCCTAGAAAGAACGTGGACTTGCAGCTCCTCCAGGCAGGCTTCTTTCCCTGGCAGCCACAGTCCCCTGCCAGGACCCATCTTCCCCAGTGTCCTGTCCTTAGACTCCTTCTTGTCCCTCATCCTCTCCTTGTTGGCCCCCGACCCTGCTCTGTCCCCTCCTCCCACTGGCCCTGCCTACCCCGCTCCCCTCCTTTGCTTCCATCTGTCCAGGTGACCTTGTCTGTCAGTTCTTCCTTTC
>NW_011889740.1:15902-16773 GCF_000151845.1 Pteropus vampyrus
ACAGTCTGGGCAGGGGCTCCAGGAGATGAAAACAGTGATCCTGTAGCGCAGCTCCGTGTCCAGATTCCAAGAAGCCATCCGCTCCAGGAAGATCGCCTCTGCGTGACGCCGTTCCCATGTCCTGTAACTACTCTGGACACAGAAGAGGGAGAAAAGTGTTCTGTCATTGACTGTGACCAGGTGGACGATGGGACCCGGGTGAGGCAGGTGGGGCACAGGCCTTCATCACAAAATAGAAGGGGAAACACAGCTCAGCATCAAAATGAATGATATTTCAAGGCAGGATTGACATGGTCAAATGTGAGACCAGCCTCACGATAAACAATATCAGCATTTTACCAAGGGCCAGATCAGCAGAGGTGACTTTCTAATAGACATCAGCAAACGATGGCTCCTCGTGGCTCTGTAACTGATCGGTCCTCATTTCCGTTGCTGATATTTCGTTCATCGTGGAATTCGCATGAATTTTAATTTTTAAACTATTGAATTAAATACGACGCATCTTGATTCCCGAGTGGGTGTAGCTCCTCTAAGTTAGCGCCCGAGGTCTCTGCCTGCAGGAGCCCCACCTAGTCTGGCCCTGCAGGGAGGAGGTGAAGGGCTGAGGACGGAGGGTGAAGGCCAGGTGAGCTCCAGGGTCATGAGCCTAATGCCACAGAAGTGGGTGCTTCTCCCAGGGGGGATTTACCCAGCTCTCCACCTACTCCCCTGTCCCCACGTCCACCTGTGTGCTAACACCTCTGGAGGCTTCTACTCTGGGCCTCACCCTGTGCTGCGCCCAAGCGAGACACTCTGCTAAAAGGGCTCACTCTGCACAGAGGAATGGGGTGAGGGGCACGAAGGGAGTGGTGTCTGGGAAATTATGTCATGT
>NW_011889740.1:18038-18742 GCF_000151845.1 Pteropus vampyrus
AAGCGAGACACTCTGCTAAAAGGGCTCACTCTGCACAGAGGAATGGGGTGAGGGGCACGAAGGGAGTGGTGTCTGGGAAATTATGTCATGTGCAGCTCATAGCATCACAGAGGTTTGCCCAACCTGCAGAAGGAAGGATTTGCAAGCCGGGACTCAAGTTCGAGGGACGAATCCTGCCGACTGTGCTAGTGCAGAGCCCGTGGCGGGTGTGTACGGGAACCTGGGGGTCGGTGGGGCGCCCCTGGGCCAAGCGCAGGAGGCAATGCAGTTGCGTGACCAGCACCCCGGCCAGGATCTCCCGAGAGTGACCGGATGGACAGATAGGAAGAATTTGGGCTCTTTGGACATTCCCTGTGACCATGTGGCTGATTTCCGCTGTGTGGCTCAAAGCCAACCATCACAGCAGAAGCTGTCCCCACCTGACTCTAGACAGAGCCACAGCACCTGCGGAGACCAATAGCGACGGGTTTGAGGACAGCCCGTGTGCACTGAGAACCTTCTCCCTGAACATCCCAGGATCAGGGTGTCCTGCCTGCTCTGGTCAGTCACCTTGTTGCGCAGGAAGCCCTTGTACTCATCCAGTGGGATCCAGAGGTCGTCCTGCATGCAGTCCACCTCATAGCACAGGTAGGTCTCATTCAGGTAATTCAGATGACTGAAGTTATCAAGGAAGGTCCTTTCATCCATCAGGGGTCTATGGACAC
>NW_011889740.1:19727-21537 GCF_000151845.1 Pteropus vampyrus
TGTTGCGCAGGAAGCCCTTGTACTCATCCAGTGGGATCCAGAGGTCGTCCTGCATGCAGTCCACCTCATAGCACAGGTAGGTCTCATTCAGGTAATTCAGATGACTGAAGTTATCAAGGAAGGTCCTTTCATCCATCAGGGGTCTATGGACACAGGAGGGGGGAACCCAGAGACATGGAGCACGTCCTTGTGCTCCTCTCCTCCATCCCAAACCTCTTCGCCTTCACCCTGATCTCCCCATGCATCCCACATCCCAGCCAGACCCATAGAGGATGGGCGTCCACTCGCTTTGCTGGAGCCACCGGCCTTCCTCTCTGACCCCACCCAAGGCTCCTGGAGAAGCCAGCCCGGTCATTTTGTCAGGTTAGGCCCCCAGGGGCACTGCACGGTGTCAGAGCCTCTGTCGAGGCTCCCCCTGCACTATGCTGGTCACCGCTCCTGGCATCGCCATTTCACATTTGTCCCGCTGGCCCAGATCCCTGCTTGGATGAACACTTGGCATCCTTTCCTCTTGGGACAAGCAGAGTGCCCATCAGCTGAGAGGTCCTAGATGGACACAGAAGGTCCATCAGGAGGGAGGGACAAGCAGAGCAGCCCCTGGGGTACGGTGAGTCCCCATCAGGGAACCTGGAGGAGGGGCTCAGGAGTTGGGGTGTTGTGGGGGCCGGGTGATACCTGGCCTCGGGTGCTGGGCCGGCCGCCATGTCTCAGTCCCTTCGCCGTCCTCTGCTTCTCCTCCTGGTCACAGCCTATGTCCTCCTCCTGTGACACTCTGCAGAACTCTGGCTCCTTATATGCCATCAAGCACCTGGAAATTGCTGAGTTGGCATGCTGGACCCCACCCCTTCATGACCTCAGGCCACCGATGCCACCCACATGGGTGTAACAGAAACAGGAACTTCTCTGTCCAAATGTGTCATTCTGATGCCGTCGGGGACAAGTTAAGTTTTGATTTCTCTCTTCTGCCGAAGGCCCTACCTGGATGCCACGAGGACTGACCATGGGCAGATGAAGCCTCGGAGGCTAGGGTCAGTCTGGGCAGCATGGCACAGCTAGACAGGAGGCGAGAGGGCAGCTGAGAGGCCCTGTTCATGCCTGAGGAGGCTCAGGAGTGAGACACAGAGCCCCAGTCCAGGCTCCCTGGGGCCTGCTGCATGGAGGAACCGTGGGCTGTGAGCCAGGAGGGAGATTCTGCTCTGAGAGGCAGCAGATGACCTTCATCCCAGTCTAGGAAGGAACGGGAGGGGACAAACCTGTGCCGAGCTCTCCTTAGCAACGCATCACGTAAGCATTAGAACCTGGACATGATGCGTTTTTATGCCCATTAAGTAGGGGAGAGAACGGGCTCTGAGAGGGAACAGGGCTTGGCGGGAATGCACAGGGAGCAGAGGGGAGCAGGGCTACCCACCGCCCGGAAAGGGCGGCCACCCGTGCTCCTTCCCTCCACCACCAGGCCATGAGGAATGTGGGGACCGTCGAATTATAGGCTCAGCGGTGAGCCTGACCCCTAGCTGGCTGTGCTTGTCCCCAAGGGCTGCCCCTCTGTCCCATCAACTCCCCATCCTGACTCCTGTCAGACCGCCCTGTGCTGGCCCAGCACTCCCACCGAGGGGATGCGCCCAATGTGGGGAGAGCCGGGCCGGCCCCCCCGATCCTACCCTGCCCGCCCGAACAGAGAACCAGGCCGCTCGTCCTCCTGGGCTGGCCCGTCACAGCCTTAGGGTGCACCCTCAGCGCAGCATCCCGTCTTCTCCACGGCCCCCTCCACTGCACCCATGGGGGCCTCCCCTGGCTCTGCACTGCGCCCCTC
>NW_011889740.1:22574-22879 GCF_000151845.1 Pteropus vampyrus
TGTCTCTGGCCCCATGCCCTTCCTGAGGCCCCCGCCCACCCCAACTTTCTCCCCAAGGCCCTCCCTGGAGCCTGGCTCCCTAGGGACAGCAGAGGCCCAGGGACAAGTGCTCCCTCTCCCGATCTCCCTCGGGCCAGGGCAGGACATTGAACAGGCCTCAGTAGAGTGTAGTGATGAACTCTGGTCCAAAAGGTCCCACTGGACAGCACCGACGTGACGGGCTGCAAGCGCTCAGCTGACCTCAGGCCATGAGGTAGGAAGAAAGAAGAAAAGAAAGCCTGTCCTTTCTGGGGACTGGCGGCCCC
>NW_011889741.1:0-2351 GCF_000151845.1 Pteropus vampyrus
TCAGCTCCGCGTTGCTTTCTCGTCTGTTTAGTCCGACGTCACCTGGATCGTTTCCTTGGCGACCTTGGCGTTTGAGGACCAACGGCTGGGCTCTCTGTAGAATGTCACCCGGTTCGGGTCTGCATCCTCGCGGACAGAGCCGGGTCTGGGCACGTGGTGCCAAGTCGGCCCCGCACCGCCCGCCGCTGCCTCTCCGCCCGGCCCAGCCTGGACGGCGTCTGCCGGGTCCCCCGCCGCGACGTCATCACCTCTGCGACCGAGAGAACGGGGCGCCGCAAACGTGCCCCGCGTCTCCTCCGATTTTCTGCAAGAAGTTTCTGGTTAAAACAATTACGATTATTGCCAAAGGCTGATCATCCCTTTCATGTTTACAACTCTCTATTTACTTTTTACCCTAATTCATCCATCTGTCCACCCGTCCACCCGTCCACCCGTCCACATGTCAGTTAAATGATGTTATATATTCACATATTAGTTATTATTAGTCATTATAAACATCTTACCATCGTTAACCAGCTTACCATCCTTAGAGGGATTTCTCACGTCCCGAATCCCAAACTGTATCAAAGTCAAAATCGGAGCCGGCTCGGGCCTCGGTGTCCCGCCGTCCCCTCTGACAGTCGCGGCCTCGGCCAGCTGTGACTTCTCCGCCGCCTTCCCCCGGCAGTATGCTCGACATTCCACACCCGGACGCCAGGATCTCGCAGGCTCCATCTCCCGTCGCCGAATCGGAAGACACAGGCACGGCGAGAGGACCTCCATCATGCAGCAGGGGAGCTCTGAATGCACCCCGGCAGCTGCTGCGGCCTCGCCCGGCGCAGTTTATGTCACAGTTCCCCGGCTCATCATTTCGGCCAACGTTCCAGCTACCAGGTCAGAAGTGCTAAGTCATCATCCTTGCAAGGAACAAAGTACTACACATAGAAACAGATGCAGAGCTGGGGGTAGGGACTGATTATGGAACATGGAATCCTGACCTCGTGGTGACAAATGACGAGCGGAGCACAGTACTTCAGTGGAGAATGATATGATGCCTTCTGAATCCCTTCCGGCTGCGGCCGCGTCTCCGATGAGACTCTCGCCCCCGCCCCATCCCCGTCTGCAGAGCCTGTCTTGCCGCTGCCCGTGCCCTGCTCCATGCCCAGGCTGTCTCTTCCACCCGGTGACATGCCCAGGCTGTCTCTTCCACCCGGTGACACCCCGATGACTGCCGTTCCTCCAGGGCACCCCGGAGCTCTGTGCGGTGCTGTCTGCTGAGGGGCACCGTCACGGCTCCCGAGCACTGGTGCTGTGTGTCTCCAGAGGTCGCTCCTCGTGGGCTCCCAGCACGGAACGGCCCGCGGACCGTGTCCTGTGCATCTTCTGTCCCGTTCCCACGGCAGCTCCACACTGACGCGTCTCGGCCTGAGGGATCGCACTTGAGAGCGCTCACGGCTCCGACCCTAAAGACAAAGAGAGCATGAGCGTGACTCAGAAACGCGCTTTCCTCCAAAACATGGTTCGCTTAAAAGACTTAGCAAAATAGAAGTATTTTTAATTATTACCTTCCAAAAGCTGTGACACCAGAGGGTTGTGGGTTTTTTTTAAGGTGTGAATAGTAGGATGAGTTACACGGTCAAACTCAGTCTCAAACTCAGCTGAATAAATATCCTATTTCGTATGGATAAGCACAAGATAATCCATGAAATTGCATTTATCTTAGCAAGCGGTACATATTCGAAGAACTCACTGCAATATACACACAATTGTGATACATTTATTTGAAACCGCACAATGCACACAGATGAAAAGTAAAATAATGACCGAAACTTACATCATTCTTTGAATATTCTTCCTATAAAATTAGTTTATTGGGCATATCCGAACGGGCACATACACATATTGTTTTATATGAAGGAAATACAGACACAGTTAGTACTTAGTAACGGGTGGGAAAATGAGCTTCGGAAAAACCTGGATGTTCGTACGGCTTAGCCTGAACACACATCACCACATATAAATGAATACGGTCCGACTGGGTCAGTGCATCGTCAGCATCTTCTGAAGCATTATGACTTGATAAACAGGTGACTTACAATTTTACAAGTGTATCTAAGGCTGCAACAAACGCCCTTGAGTTTACATTCGCCTTTGAACGCTACTTATGACATCCCACAGGTAAGTTTCTGAAAACAAAGTGGTTAGTTAAAATGTGTGCTAATTTCTATCTAATACGCATTTTCCACTGGGGTCTGGAAACAGTGTAACAGGTGGCTCTGTTAGCGAACGTTCCTACTGATCTGACAGGTGAAGAAGGCACGTAGCTCAGGTTGTTGACCTGTGTGTGTATGTGCAGAGACACATGCACACGT
>NW_011889741.1:3411-5194 GCF_000151845.1 Pteropus vampyrus
GTGTTTCTCCTGGTGGCCGAGTTAACCTGGAGATTTTCTGGTTCAGGTTTAACCAGTGCTCTGACGCCCACTGCTGCTGCTGTAAATAAAGTTTCACTGAGACACAGCCATGTGGCCGCCGCACATTCAAACCAGAGCGGATGAGCAGCAACACATCTTAAGTTCCGAAAAACGGAACCTGTTTTTTATTTGACCCTTCACGGAAAACGTTTGCCAAGCCACGGCTCCGCTTCACATGACTGCGGCGGTAAGTGCATGTAACTGAAGTGAGTTTTAAGTATGAGATCTAGTAGGACGGAAAAAGCAGTCACCCCATTTGGTGTAAACTTTCTCGTGCCGAGCCGACATGCACTGGAGGCGGCTCTATTCCGACCGTTCAGATTCAAGCACAGCGACAGGGCCTTGCGGGGTCCCAGAGGCAAAGGCCCGACAGCCTCACGTTCTGTTTGCTTTCCCCTCCGTCCACCCTCACCTCAGAGACCACCGTCACCACTGTGCCCTCCTGTGGGAAGCAGCCCCAACAGGTCCTCTTTTGCCTCTTACCCCTAAAGGCCAAATAGAGACAGACGGACAGACAGACAAGCAGACGAGTATCAGGGGGGCCGATGGTTGACAGGTAGGGATACACAGGTAGAGTGTGAAAGGTAAACTGATAGGTGGGTGGACGACAGGTAAGAGCAGAACTGGAGGGTCCCCCCCGCTCTTTTTGGTGATAGATGGCAAAGGCTTCCCTTTCCTGCACGACTGCCACGGGGTTTGACGTGTGGGGGTCAGGCGAAGGGAAAGAACGTGCCGATCAAGTCAGACACAATCAGCAGGCGAATCCCAAATCGAGAGGTTGTGAGACGCCTACATCCTGCTCACCGTCCATCAAAAAGTGACATTTCGAGAGCTGGACAGACTTTGTGTTACGAAAACGCGTGTCACGTGTCTACGACACAGCCTGATGCACACACTGCGCCTCGTTTCCATGCCGTGACGATGCAGGACGCGTTATCGATCGATTAAACATCGTTTCGATCACCGATTCGCGCCAATCTTTTCCATGTCGACTTTTCTCTCAAACAAAAATCCGTTTCCTCTCCAACTTACTGTCTAACCAGAAACACTACGAGAGCAAAACTAGCCACCTGGAAATATGGATGATTAGCTGCAAGACTTTATGGGTGAGACAATATAAACAAAACCAATTCCCTGTCGAAGGAGCTCATTTTATCAAAACTGTGAAAGAAACAGCAAGAGGAAGACACAGGACGAACCTTTCGCTCGAGAGTTCTTCACGCACCCATCACACCCTGCTGAACTAGCCACAACTTGTTTCTACTACTTCTCTACCAACTGCTCAGTGAAGGAAATGGTTACGTTCAACGAAGACCAAAAAACTGTGGAATTTTACCTTTAAAGCACGGGGTGGGGTGGGGGGAAGCGACCGATAATTCCATAGTCGGTAAGAATATCCCACAATAAGGAGAGTTGAAAAAGACACTATCAGATGAAACTAAGGAAAATGAGCCATAACAGCCCCGGGACTGTCACTGGCTACAGCGAACCCCACGTGTGAGACACAGAGATGTCACGTGACAACTCCAGCATCAGATAGGACGAGACAGAGGAAACGGGTACGTGGTTGCAATATTCTCATGTTTAGCAAAGGGACGTAATATCTAGTCTCAAAAGGCTGAAAAAGTGTGTTTAATGCAGCAATTGGCATCGCTGAAAATGCGGAGGCAGAGTTGACGACATGAGAAAAATGCGATTCTGACTCACACGAAAACGGCAGCGA
>NW_011889741.1:8214-15943 GCF_000151845.1 Pteropus vampyrus
TCTTCTCCTCCCTCCAGCCCGCTCGGGAATAAAGCCGGGGTGTTCCTGTGAGCAGCTTCTGCACACCTGCCACCCCAGCCTTCGCGGCGGCCCCCTGAGGACAAGGCCCTGAGACCAATCGCCGGGCTCCAACGGCCTGGGCTTTGCATTCACCAGCCCCGCAGGACCACAGCGAACAGGAGCACCCCAAGACCGCAGCTCCGCAGCCCGGCCCGCAGCAGAGGATGCCGGCCAAGGCACCCACCTCCTTGCTTCTGCCCGCGCCACAGCCCTCCCAGCTGCCGCCCGAGACAGCTTCTGACCTGCCTGCATCCAGGTGCCACTTGCGAGCCTCCTCCGGGACCCTGATGTGCCCTGGCGCACCCACAAATCCTGAGAGCCCCTGAGAACAAAGAGGGAGGCTGGAGAGACAGCCGCGAGCTCAGGCGGGCTGACTGACAAGCTGCATCGCTTCCGAGACCATGCGGCCAAGACCGGGGAGGGGGCGCAGAAACACGCAGAGCATCAAGGGAAGTTAAGGGACAAACAGAAGAACGAGCTAAGCATTCAGAAACGGACCCTAACGAAGTGGAGGTGAGTGATTTCCCCGAGAGGGTTTAAAGAAGAGTTAGAGATGCTCGCAGAGGTCAGAAGAGCAGAAACGAAGAGAGAATTTCAACAAAGAGACAAGATTCGCTTAAAGCACCAAAGAGACATTACAGAGCTAATGAGCACAGTAACTGAACGAACACATTGAATAGGAGGATTCAGTAGCAGAGTAGATCAAGTAGACAGGGCAGTGGAGTTCATCCGACCAGAGAAGCAGCGGGAGAAAGCGAAGGTGGCTTACGGAACTGACGGGACAGCATCCCATGGAAAATACACACGTAACAGAGGGTCAGGAAGGAGGAGAGACGGGGGGGAGTGGAAGTTGTATTTAATTAAGTAATGGCTGAAAACTTCGCTAAAAAACATGGGGAAAGAAACGGCCACATCCAGGAATCCGAAACACAGAGGAATCCCGAAGAAGAATCCAGAGAGACCCACGCCAAGACGCGTGATAATTACACTGGCAAAAGCTAAAGACCAGGAGGGACTCTAAAGCCGCGGAGGAAAGCGGCCTGTGACGCGGAGGGGACCCCTCAGAGCAGCGGGGACCCCTCAGAGCAGCGAGGAGGCTGTGAGCAGCAACCTTGCAGGACAGGAAGGACGCAGTGTGGTCAAAAGGCAGAAGAAACACTTCCAACCAAGAACTCTGTGCCGCACAGTGATTCTTCAGAATTGAGAGAGAGCGTTTTCAACGGCCAGCCTTACAAACAACGTCAACAGCTGTTCATCAACCAGAAACGAAAGATGTAATTATTAAAAGGAAAACGTGAAGGTAGATATCTCGTTAATTCAGATGACTCTAATGTTATAAGGATGACGGGCAAATCACTTAAAACTCCCAAATGAAGGTCACTTTTTTTAAATGACTGCAACCACAACCATTTGTTCACGAAAACACAATGTCAACTGAGGCAGATCGTGGAACAGAAACTTAGCAGGTCAGAGCTGGCACGCCCTGAGGTGACAGCCCTGAGGTTGTCACCAACTGGAGCTTCTGCCGAGGCCCACGGGAATGCGCGCGGTGAGGGCCATGGGGCTCGGTAAGGAGCAGGGCCGCCGCCCCCCCCCCCCCCCCCCCCCGCCGCTCCCCTTTCCTAGCTTGATTTCACGACTGCCTCTCTTGTGTCTTTAAAACAAACCACTTTATTCTAAAGAGTTAACACCTAATTGCTCACACCCCAGGAAAGAGAAACCACCAAGTTTCACGTTCTTCCCTTTCGACGCCGTCCCACGCGAGCCCCGTTACGCGGTGGCATCGCGCGTCTGAGTAAGCCGTCCCCTCACGGCCACGCGTCGTTACTTGTGACGGCTCCACGCGCTGCTTCGCGAGGGCGGGGCTTTCACGAAACTCTGACTTTCTGACGGAGCAGCATGAGATCAGACAAACCAAGATCCCTGTCAAGCAGGAGCTCGGGGCACACACCTGGGGAACAGGTGACAGCACACGGCACAGGAGCAAAGGCTGGTGCGCGCGTGACCGATGCGGGCGCCCGATCCAGAGCTCCATGCGGGGACGCGAGGCGAGCGGTCTCCCCCCAAACTCGGCGTTCATCACGGGCCCACCCAGATGCTCACTCTCCGCCAGGATGACGCGTGTGGGTGTGAACCCCGCGGAGCCTGGGACGGCCGTGACCGTGAGCCCCCCGGCCAGCGCACAGGGGGAGAGGATCTTAAACTCAGGACAACGGACTAAAAGCCGGAGGAAAGCGAGAAATGGGGAACGTCTCCTGGTCACCCAAAGCTTCAGCCTCCTAGACCAGGCAGCCAGCCCCCTGTGGGGTCGTACGTTCCCTCTGCACGCTCTGTGTGACAGTGAGTCCCACGCTACTGGATTTCCCAGTGTGACGGCACCATGGGAAGCTCTCCGTGGCTCCCCCTGCGGCCCTGCATCGTTGCTCCTGGTCTCCCCTGGGAATCAGGTCCCCCATCTGCCGGTGGTGCCCAGGCTGTTCCCCGGCACCCCTTGAATGCCAAGGTGTGAGGAAGACAGCGAGCTCTACCCTGTGAGCGTGGAGCGTGCGGCGCTGAGCAAGGTCTCCGGTGGCACATGCGTGCTGGCCGGGCTGACACTGGGGACATCACTACAGGCGCTGGTCAGGCCAGAGTAATGCCTCGGTCCCTCACCTCCCTTGGGCCCTGAGTCCTGCTTCCACCTCGACGTCAGCGTCCTAATCCGTGGGTTTAACGTGGACGTAAAACTGGCAGAACGTCTCTGCATCACGCACCCTAAGACGCCATCCCAGCCAACGCCGCGGCCCCGGGTGGAGCTGTCCCACTGGCCCGTCCCGTGTCGCCCGTGACCGCCGTGCTGATCCTAAAGCCCAGCCCTTAGCACGTCCACGTCAGCCAGCCCCGTGCGACAGCTTTCGAGTGACGGCTGCAAGAGCCACTGGCCACGTCGCATTCCACTAACTTCAGTGTTACAGCCTCGGCGACACCTTAGAAAATCTAGAAAACCCGAGTGCTGTAGAGATCGAAGTTTGTAAATTCTGAAACCCAAAGGAGCCGACGTTACTTATGAATGAAGGACAGACACTGAACAGGGCATGACCGCGGCCCCGAGCGCTGGGGACACCCGCGTCAGAGCTGAGCGAGAAGATGCGCTTGATTCTCGGTAAGCGCTACATCGGTTCCACGATGTAATCATCCTGGGGAAGACGTTAATGATGACATGATCGTCAGAGGATCCTAGGTGACGAACTGCGTACAGAGACGTAGCAGAGAAGACTCGAAACCGAAAAAATCTGAAGTCGCAGTTTTAACCAGTCGTATGGTTTCGCCTCGGGACTGGCTTCGAGTCCTGCTCTAGTTAAGCCAACCAGCAGGAAAGCCGGAAATTTCATGCAGATGACTCATCGGAGTGAAACTCAAGATGCGGAGCGGAAGAGGAGGCTGCCACCTTGTCCTTACGCCTCCCCTGGGTGGACCCCGCTGCCCCCTCACGGACGAGCCCCGCTCCCTGACGGACCGGCCCCACAGTGGCGTTGGCCGTCAGCGTCCTGTGCTCGGCCATGAGCTTGCTGTCCCGAGCACCCGCACCCGCACCGCACGGGCCGCCGCCCCGAGAGTGCCTCTCTGGTGGAGGAGACCTGGCCCGGCCTCTGCCCCAGCGGACGCGCGGGTCCCCGGCAGCGGAGAGAGCGAGCGGCCGCACCTCTGGGCCGCTCTGCGCGCGCCCTGTTTCTGGAGCGTCCGGCCGCAGTTCCCGTTATCGCCCTGACGATGACCGATAGTTCCACACTAGCGATGTCGAAGCTAGTGATTTCCTGTTCGTTTTTTCAAAAATCCTCTTTATAGCATGGGAAGTTTAAGCGTTTGCTAGATGGAAGCTGAATTTACGAAAATGACGATAAAACTGTCTTATTAATCAACACCAAAGCAATAATATATTTGGCCTCGAGGAAGAAAGAATGATTTTAGCCAGGGAGATTCCAAATTTTCCAAAATACCCTTCCTTTATTAAAGTACATGTGAAAGCAACGATATTTATATTAAAACGGTACAGACTCAACGAGCTACGTGTGGGGTCGTGACGGCAGATGGCTCGCAGGTCCCGGTTACAGAGCGTGGAGTGTAGGGACGTCGGCCCTAGCCCGCACGACCCCGCAGCCTGTCGTCTACGCAGACGTCCCCACAGAGGGTCGGGAGGATGGGGACACGAGCGCAAGCCCAGGAAGCCGAGCGTCCCCGTCAGGCAGCACCCTGAAGGCGGCTCCTAAGGGTAAGAACGTGAAGCGGGAGGCACACTGGCGACTTGGCATCTACAGGCGTCGAGTGAATCCAGCCGGGACCCCCGGCTTCGCCTCGCTCGGCTCGAGGAGGCCGTGGAGCCCCTGCCAGGGGTGACAGCGCCGCTCCCGTCCCGGGCTGCAATCTGCCGCCCGAGCCCTCTCCTCTGCGCGCCACGGGTCCACACCCCGTCCGCCGCCTCACATCGCCCTGCGCGCCAGCGCCACGGCACCCCACGCTGCAGCCGTGAACTTCGGCGGACCCTCCAGACACCTCCTCACCAAGGCCAATCACCGTCTCATTGTTCCGTTCAGTGTTTCCAGGTAAAAAATCCTCTTAAAAAATACTCCATCATAAGCCAGGGCATGCTAACTCCTAGAGCAGAACACCAG
This sequence comes from Pteropus vampyrus, assembly GCF_000151845.1. Classification (NCBI taxonomy): domain Eukaryota; kingdom Metazoa; phylum Chordata; class Mammalia; order Chiroptera; family Pteropodidae; genus Pteropus; species Pteropus vampyrus. Next base: position 12,924 of record NW_011889741.1, read on the forward strand.
CCGATACGCACATCCGGGAACAGGTTTCAAAAAATCGCCACCGATTCCACTAAGATTCACCCCAGACTGTGAGGACTACGGCGTCGACTCTGACGCCCAACGGGATGTTACACAGTTTCAAAGGCTCTCCCTACAGAATTACAACGACATTCCCACAGAGGGCCGGGAGGACTGAGACATTAATTACAAAGAAATGCTACCCTTACAGCAGAGAGACCTAGGGGACACCGAGTGAATCGAGCGACCGAAATTAATGTCACCGACCGATAACAGGACCAAGTGACATCATCTGCCACCTGATGTGAATCACTGAGGTAGACACGCATCCATCACGAAGCACTCCTGCCAGAAATGCACAGAGAATGTGTAGCCTAAACCTATTCATGAGGAAACGTCAGAAAATTCAACATTTCAGAGATGTTTTAACAACTGTCAGCCACTATTTTCAGGAACCCCAATGTCATCAAGGACGAAGAATGAGAGGCTCTGCCAGGCTAAATGGGACTGAAGAAACCCAGCACCCGAGTGCCGTGCAGGGACGTTCCCTGGGTTCTGAGTAACGGTGAAGCCGGGCCGGGGACCGAACGCTAACGTGAGACGTGTGATGTCGGTTAAGTCTCGTGACTTTAAAAGCTGCGCCCAGCTCTGCAGAGGGAGCTCCCAGGGCTCCGGGAAAGTGGGTGCTGCAGTATTTGGGGCTGAAGACGTACCATACACAACAGACTCACAAATGAGGACAAACGTGGGGAGGGAGACGGCTGTGGATGGCAGAGAGGGAGCTTGAGAGAAAGAGAGCACAGCACTGCACGAAAAATCGGGGTGCAGAGTCCACGGGGTTCTCTGCATGATCCTCGAAACGCTCAATCTGAAGTATTTCCAAAATTAAAGAATTTAAAAACCCCACTGGTGTAAGGTTTCCTTAGGAAGTTTATGAACCTCCAGGAAACACCACATCTAGTAAATTCGATGGTGTGTATCTCTTAAAATCAGGATGACTCAGAAAAGATAACCTATTGGTTTTCTTTTTAAATAAATGATTGATCACTATTTGGTGTTTTTTATCCATGGCCATTTACTGTTTAAGTTAGACTTAAGTTTAAAACGGTATTTTCACCTATTAGATTGGCTAAAAACTTAAAGGAGAAATACTATCCACCACGCACATATTTTTATGAAAATTAGCATGGCCATTATACCGCAGCTGTGCGCTGAGCTGGCAAACATCTTCAGGGCAATTTCACACTATCTACTGAAATCAAAAGCTTGAAGACCTGGTGATTCGACAATGCCACATCTGGAAATCGATCTCGTAGATTTAGCAGCATGAGTGCACGAAGGTAGATAAATAATTATACACGTTACGCTATACGCAGCCGCAGAAACAAACAGTTAACCCGTATTTCTCGAACAGAGAAACGGATGAACCCCTTACGATATGCACTTTACATCCAATGAGCAGTCTGTAGGTAAGCTGTGGTTACTGGTCTGGAAACACGTCCACAACATATGAAAAAGTTGCAAAACATCGTATCTCATAATGGTGGCAAATTTGCAAAATAAATTCCAAGTAAACTGATATAAGCTTAGAAAAGTTACTGACCACTGCAGCACAAATGTTAACCCTTGTCACCCCTAGAAACCAGGAGTGGACGGTGGAGGGTGGGTGACCACAGTGTGCTCTGAGGGGCCCCGTTTCAACATACAAGGCGACAAACCGCCTATGTGGACGGGTGGGTCGTGCAGTGAGCGTGCCCTGGTGACGTGTGGTTTGTGTCCGGGAAGTGGACAGCTGGACCTTCCAGTAAACACAGCCCCCTGGATCAGGCCCGCGAAGGCGAAGGAGCCCGCAAACAAGAATCGGGGTGACGGGGTAACGGGGACATTTCTTTGGTACCTTGCATGTTTTATTCCCATCTTAAAAACCCAGTGATACCAGCAACATGATGGAACCGCGTGTTCCACAGACGCCATCGCCACGGCTCGCGAGCCTTCGACGGGGCCCCAGGGAGAGGCCGGCCCGGCAGGCCCAGGCCGCACTACAGAACGGGCCCCAGTGGGCTCAGCACAGAGAGACGCCGCGCAGTCCACGCAGGACACGCACCGTTTCGTGAGGCTCTCGTCTGGGTTCTTGCCAAGAACTGCGGGCTCGCGGTTCTGACGAGGAACGAAGGGTCTTACCGACGGTCCCCAGACGGCACGTGGGGAAGGCCGGCGAGCGCGGGCGGTGACCACGGTGTCGTGAGCTGCGTCTGCCACGTGCACGCACCTCGCTCACGCGGATCCAAGTGCACTGAGGTCAACGGAGCGATGGAGGCAGAAGCCACGTGACACGGAGCTCAGGGGAGCGTGTCCAGGTGCCACTTGTACCCGTCGGCCGCCTCAGTTCCTGGCGCCCCGCGTGTCCTCTGAACGCGGAGGTGTCGACGGTGTCGGGGCCACTGTGGTGGGGCCGGCAGGGGGCGTCCGGGCCCTGTCCCCGCTCACCACCTGGGAGAGGGAGACACCGCGGGTGAGGACGGCAACGGCTCCAGCGCCAGCCACGGGCACGTCCTCATGCCATGGGGCTGGCCGGCGCCGGGAAAGACCGCGCCCGCGGCCCTGGAGCCGAGCGTCTGCCCCGCGACAGAACCGCGGGACGCTGCGAACGAGGACAGTGAACCGTGGTTCTCCCTCCGTGAGGGCCGAGGGCCCGTCTCCCAGAGCAAACGATTTCCGTGCCATTCGCCTGCACGAGCATCTGGGAATCAGCATTTCCTGTGCGACTCACGCTAATTCACCGACCAGTTCAGGGTTAAAACGTAAAACGCACACAGAATGGTCTGAGCAAGCACCAAGAACGGACTGTGCCAACGGAAACCCTTCCGAGCCCAAACCCCGTCACCGCGACACCCACGTGTCTCCCCCCCTGCTCTCCCGGATGCTTCGCGGGCGACTTCTGAGGGGCGACTTCATGTGCCACTCAATAAAATCTCCGCTTGTGATCTATGAAGTGCTATTTACTAACGAGAGACAACTCTAAA
>NW_011889741.1:17033-20211 GCF_000151845.1 Pteropus vampyrus
TGCACTTTACATCCAATGAGCAGTCTGTAGGTAAGCTGTGGTTACTGGTCTGGAAACACGTCCACAACATATGAAAAAGTTGCAAAACATCGTATCTCATAATGGTGGCAAATTTGCAAAATAAATTCCAAGTAAACTGATATAAGCTTAGAAAAGTTACTGACCACTGCAGCACAAATGTTAACCCTTGTCACCCCTAGAAACCAGGAGGGGACGGTGGAGGGTGGGTGACCACAGTGTGCTCTGAGGGGCCCCGTTTCAACATACAAGGCGACAAACCGCCTATGTGGACGGGTGGGTCGTGCAGTGAGCGTGCCCTGGTGACGTGTGGTTTGTGTCCGGGAAGTGGACAGCTGGACCTTCCAGTAAACACAGCCCCCTGGATCAGGCCCGCGAAGGCGAAGGAGCCCGCAAACAAGAATCGGGGTGACGGGGTAACGGGGACATTTCTTTGGTACCTTGCATGTTTTATTCCCATCTTAAAAACCCAGTGATACCAGCAACATGATGGAACCGCGTGTTCCACAGACGCCATCGCCACGGCTCGCGAGCCTTCGACGGGGCCCCAGGGAGAGGCCGGCCCGGCAGGCCCAGGCCGCACTACAGAACGGGCCCCAGTGGGCTCAGCACAGAGAGACGCCGCGCAGTCCACGCAGGACACGCACCGTTTCGTGAGGCTCTCGTCTGGGTTCTTGCCAAGAACTGCGGGCTCGCGGTTCTGACGAGGAACGAAGGGTCTTACCGACGGTCCCCAGACGGCACGTGGGGAAGGCCGGCGAGCGCGGGCGGTGACCACGGTGTCGTGAGCTGCGTCTGCCACGTGCACGCACCTCGCTCACGCGGATCCAAGTGCACTGAGGTCAACGGAGCGATGGAGGCAGAAGCCACGTGACACGGAGCTCAGGGGAGCGTGTCCAGGTGCCACTTGTACCCGTCGGCCGCCTCAGTTCCTGGCGCCCCGCGTGTCCTCTGAACGCGGAGGTGTCGACGGTGTCGGGGCCACTGTGGTGGGGCCGGCAGGGGGCGTCCGGGCCCTGTCCCCGCTCACCACCTGGGAGAGGGAGACACCGCGGGTGAGGACGGCAACGGCTCCAGCGCCAGCCACGGGCACGTCCTCATGCCATGGGGCTGGCCGGCGCCGGGAAAGACCGCGCCCGCGGCCCTGGAGCCGAGCGTCTGCCCCGCGACAGAACCGCGGGACGCTGCGAACGAGGACAGTGAACCGTGGTTCTCCCTCCGTGAGGGCCGAGGGCCCGTTTCCCAGAGCAAACGATTTCCGTGCCATTCGCCTGCACGAGCATCTGGGAATCAGCATTTCCTGTGCGACTCACGCTAATTCACCGACCGGTTCAGGGTTAAAACGTAAAACGCACACAGAATGGTCTGAGCAAGCACCAAGAACGGACTGTGCCAACGGAAACCCTTCCGAGCCCAAACCCCGTCACCGCGACACCCACGTGTCTCCCCCCCTGCTCTCCCGGATGCTTCGCGGGCGACTTCTGAGGGGCGACTTCATGTGCCACTCAATAAAATCTCCGCTTGTGATCTATGAAGTGCTATTTACTAACGAGAGACAACTCTAAAGCCCTGGGTTAAGCTACGGCCTGGAAATAACTACAAAGGCCCCTTGACAGGTCTGATGAAAACGCGTCGGATCACTCGGGAGCGCCGCGCCCGTCATCAGCACGGCCGCAGGCTGCCCCAGAAGCAGAACGCAGGCCTCAGGGCTCCTACCTGGCCGGAAGCTCTTGGTCCTTGTCTGTGAAAGATGCTTGTGAAAGAAAGAAAGAGAGAAGCGTAGCTTGAAAACATTGCAACCGTCTTCATTCAATGAGCGAACAAAGGGGTGTTAGGAGCCGCCTCCCACCACGCTCGCCTGGGACACCCCCAACTCCCGTGTACCCACTGATCACGTGATGACACCCCAAACGACGCATCCGGAAATGAAAGCCGGCCCCTGCCGCCGTCAGGACCCACACTACCTGTAGCGAGCTCTCCGTCGCATGGCTCCTGGTGGCTTCACACCCTGTCCTGTTCTGGCCCCACCTGCCCACCCCTCCGTCCTTGTCCCTCTACCCACCCGGGGCCCAGGCACTCGAATGACACAGAGAAGCGGAAATGCTGATCCCGGAACATTTACTGTTTCAACGAATCTGCAATTTACGCAGCGTTCAGAGGCTGCGGTCTCTGTCCGGATGACGCCACCCTCTACCGCGAGCGTGGGTGAGACCAGCGTGTGAGGCCACGTCATCTGTGTCACCAGCACGTCAACACCCAAGTGTTTTTACCCATCTCTGTAGCGAAGTGGCAATCACCCCACAATCTTAAACCTTACGTTTTATGGAATTCACGTGGTTTTGGACTTTTCCCCCCCCCTAAACCCCCCCCCAACCCCCCCCCCGAACCAAGGAAGCCGCCAACCCCCCTCAAAGAACGGAACCCTGAAAGCCAGGCCGCCCCCCCCAAAACCCAACAAGGGCCACCCCGGGGAAGGGCCCGGGCCCCAACCGGGGCCCCAAACCAAGAACCTCCAAGGGGAAAACAAAACGGCCGAACCCCAAACCAAGGAACCAACCCCGGGGTTTGGAATTTAAAAAAATAACTAAAAAAATGGAATCCCCAACAAAACGGGCAAAAAAAAAAAGAAAAAAACAGCACACCGATGTTACCGGTTCTTACCAGCATTTTCGAAATTACAGTCCACAGAAAGAAAAGGTGACCACGCATGAGTCTGGGCTGACACAACATCAGACGGTGAAGATTCTAGGGGTCTGACTTCCTAAACCGGTCCCATCTCGGTTAAAACTGTGGGAAATATGGGGAAACTGTGAAATATGCGTGACAAACGTAAAATACAAGGTAAAGCTCCTAGAAGTCCCCCAGATATTTACGCATTTTTCATGCATCGCAGTTGACTTCTGTCTGTTTTTCCTTAGTATCACCACAGTTCGAGAATCTGATCACTAAACTTTTCTAATTTGGTAAGTAACAAATTAGCCTATGTTCCCAAGAGTCTGTCCATCTTTTCATTCAACTTTACACGGGACTTTATTACTGTTACCTATTTTTTTTCCTAATGATGAAATTCCTGACCATCCTTCTTAAAACCCATCTCTGCTTCGGTCCAGCTCTGCAGCGTATCTACGCACTGACCCCCACGTCCCTCCATCATCCCGGC
>NW_011889741.1:21446-23472 GCF_000151845.1 Pteropus vampyrus
GCGTGGTTTACTGTGCGCGGAGCAGACGCCCGGTATCTGAAGCCAGACAGGCATCTGTGGTAGCTGTCGATACTGCCTGATACGTCCCTTCCGCTCTCCTTGAGAGCAGGAAAGAAATACTTTCTAACCCCCGTGCAGTGACAGCTGCCCACGTCATTGATGTGTTGTACCCATCGCAACATGTCACTTCTGGGAAAAAATCATTTAAAAGCTACTGTGCAGTCTCTGGCCATGCCACCCTGAACAAACCTGGTCCCCTCTGATCTGGAAAGCTAAGCGGGGTCGGGAGCTAAGCTAAGCTAAGATGGGAGACCACCTAGGAAGACCAGGTGCTGTAGGCGTAAAAAAAAAAAATAAACAAGATAAAAAATGAAAAATAAAAAGTAAGGGATGGTAAGCTGACATGGTCCCTGCAATCTGTGAGGTCAACCGAGGGTTGCCTCGATAAATAAATAAATTAAACATGCTGCACGATGTTCTCCCCAGGGGCCATGCACCGTAACGCTTCATGCTGTGATCGGAGCGACACGAGGCAGGACCCGCTGTGTGACACGGGCCTGTCAGCGAGCGCCCTGAGCACAGGGCCCCGAACACCCCCTGCCGCACTGTCGACGACTGGGAGAAACACATCTCTGTGAGTTTAAAGTCAATGAGGTTTCGAAGTCAGCCCTTCTGAGCCACCCAGGCCACAGCCTCCTTCGGGCACCCGCGTCCACACGTGTGTGTGTCGCGTCCCCGTTAATCTAGGCTTCGCCGTGGCGACCTATTTCCACACGTGTATTTTTTAATCTACACTCCCTTCCACTTTTCTACCCCCCTTTATTTACACGCCAATACATTTAGACACGCACACGTGTAACACCACCCTGCACGTTAAATTATATGTTTGTCACCCATTTCTGGATCTGTTCTTCCATCTCCCCATCTGTCAATCACACATACAGCCGTCCGTCCCTCTAGTCCTGACTCCGTTCACCTCCCTGACATGACCGCCATCGACGGGATGTCAGTGCACCCCACATCCTGGCATTCACCCAGTCACCCGACGAAGCAATCCCACATCCAGTGCCACCCACTGAAGCGCAGACACCGACGAGCTGGGTGGGCAGGGCCCGGTACAGCCGAGTCAATGCTCCCTCAACTGTCTGCCTAAATACGTTTATTTTTCCCCAACAGAGATGAAATCCGCTTGGCTACGGGGCTCACTACGAACGAGCTTCACAACGTCTGCCGTTCAAGTCCTCACAGAAAAGCTCAGGTGTCTCAAGACTGCAATACGGACCACATCCTTCAAGGCTTACCTCCCACGCTCTGGGGACAATGAGAGCACAGAGGAAGGAGCTCAGGGTCCAAGCTGGCGAGACGTTTCAATCCGGCCGCCCCAGGAATCGGAGGGAAACACCCGCCGCCGCTGACAGGGATGCCGTCTACCAGGCAGAGACGCGGACGCAAACGTTCGGAAGGGCAAAGGGCCTGACTCCCTCCAAAACTGAAAGTCAAGGAAAAAATCAAACCCTAAGCACGGTTGCAGATTCCAAGACCCACGAACAGACTGAGCGGCATGGGATGCGTGATTATTTAAGTGCTGATCTGAACACCGGACGTACCGAGAAATGTCCCACAGGTGCTACTGGCCATCCCGTTGTGATGAGCATATCACACGTCACGGTTCTCAGCTGACAGCGTGATGATTACGCTTTAAAAAACACTGGTATCCCCAAATCCGAAGCTGTAACAAAACACATTCTGAAGAAATCACAAAAGAAAACTTGATCTTAGCTGTTATTTCCTAGACGAGAGACGGGGAAAAGCGCACGATCGTGTTCGACTCGGGATATATTTTAAGAAACCCCACGAGTGTAAGTTCACGGAAGACCGAAAGCGAGGTCAAACAGATTACGGTCGAGATGTCGACGAGCCAAATTAGGAGGAGTACGAGTCTAACAGGGTGACGGACGCGATCACTGAGACGCAGAGCTCTGCGCATCAGACACTGCGACTTGCCAGGCCCGCCCACCGCACTCAC
>NW_011889741.1:24167-42854 GCF_000151845.1 Pteropus vampyrus
GGACGTACCGAGAAATGTCCCACAGGTGCTACTGGCCATCCCGTTGTGATGAGCATATCACACGTCACGGTTCTCAGCTGACAGCGTGATGATTATGCTTTAAAAAACACTGGTATCCCCAAATCCGAAGCTGTCACAAAACACATTCTGAAGAAATCACAAAAGAAAACTTGATCTTAGCTGTTATTTCCTAGATGACAGATGGGGAAAAGCGCACGATCGTGTTCGACTCGGGATATATTTTAAGAAACCCCACGAGTGTAAGTTCACGGAAGACCGAAAGCGAAATCAAACAGATTACGGTCGAGATGTCGACGAGCCAAATTAGGAGGAGTACGAGTCTAACAGGATGACGGACACGATCACTGAGACGCAGAGCTCTCTCTGCGCATCAGACACTGCGACTTGCCAGGCCCGCCCACCGCACTCACGGCCGTGAGCTGCGCTGCTGTGACTGACAGTCCACACCGAGGTGCTTACAGTTCGTAAAGGTGTTTATGTCGTCTCTACGTGTGCGTGTGTGTGTGTGTGTGTGTGTACACACACACGAGGGAGATAATGAGAGACAGACAGACACGGCCAGCGAGAGAAAACTCAAGGAGGAGGTGACCCAGACCACGTCCGCTCACCAAAACGCATTCAGACCACTACAGCGAGCGGCCGTTACGATCAGTAACAAACATGAAATTAAGTTCCAAATGAATTAAATTACAAAAGCAATTTTTTATGGAAATTAAAAAAAAAAAAGTCCAGTATTAATAGAGATTTAAGATTGAGACCGAATTTATTCAAATAGCCAAGACGAAGATAAAAATGGCCTAGATAAAAATGCACGTTCCCAGTTTGGAGCCAGAGTTTTTTCTAACTCACATCTTCAGAACAAATGTCATATTTACGTGAGGATTTATTTTAAAAGACATTCACCGATTCCGGCTCATGGTACAGATACGATAAACTAGTATTGAAAATGTGTTCTGTACACATACAAAGTCAGGATTGCAACACCATGGTACTTGTAACTTTCAATATCTAGCAAAATCCCGGTAATTATTTGTTCTAGTTGTTAGGTGTATGAAGATTCATTTTCATGTTCTCGTTACCTGTGTCTATGAAACTTTTCATAATAAAAAATAAATGGTTCCTCGAAGTTAAAACATGGAGTCACTATATGACCCCTAGCCACTTTACGTCTAGGCATCTCCCCGAAGGCAGAGGCGCAGAGTGGCTGACCAATGTGGACGGCCACACAGCCTTCCCGTGGACACTAAGCGCTTAGCAAGTGCCAGGCTGCGGCAGAGCCGTACAATGTAGCATTCCTCAGCCTTACGGAAAGGAAGTTCTGAGGTGTCTTGCTTTTAAATTTTAAACACCATCCCCCTAGCGACTTGGGGGCCTTGAAGACATGGCTGCTTTCGCACCTGAACTTGGACGCTACGTGGCCAGTGAGGACAGACGTGCTCAAGGCAGGACAGGCACGATGAGGAGACACAGAGGCCAACCCGAAAGGCCTGCATGGCCACGCGTGTGCCAACCTGAGAAAAAAAAGGAACGTCACCCACGAGATAAGGAAAACACCCATGTGTCCACGCTGACGCGAGGAACTGAAAAATTAAACGGGAGAAGCGATTAACTTTTGCTTATAGTACAAAATCCAGTTTCTGATTAATCAAATGCAGCATTAACAGAAATTTTTTAAAATTACAGTTTGGCAAACGCCACAGAATATTAATTACTGCAGGCGAGAAACATCAATTGGTGCTAAAATGAGCACGTGAAAAGAATAAGAAACTGGTATTTGGAACATCTTCCCAGGATACGTACTAATTATAAAGAAACCTGAGCTGCAAGACACCAGCGCGTGTCCCCAAGGCATGCCATTTCCACGGCATCCCTGCCACAGACGGCCACTGCGGCCCAGTGACAGAAGCCAGACAGATCCACACTGAGGAGCGTGTGGTGGATCCTTCAGAAGTGTCAAAATCATGAAAATCAAAGAAAACTGGCCAGCTGCTCCATCCAAGCTGGTAGGGGGCCCGTGACGACCGCCTGCAGTCTGGGGCCCTGATTTAACTCCTGTCCCCATCAGAGGGTCAGCCGGCGGCCCGACTTCCGTGGGGACGTCCCGGGTTAGCTGGTTGGACTGTGTGTCCCCATCAGAGGGTCGGCCGGCGGCCCGACTTCCGTGGGGAGGTCCCGGATTAGTTGGCTGGATCGTGCAGGTCAAACAGGTCAACGTAAGAGGAAGATGACAGAATGACACGGACTTTAAAAAGCCATGTCCTGATCTGCACATTTTTGTAAGACAAAAATTATTTCAAAATGAAAAAATAACGTTCAACTTAATTGTCTTCAGCCTTAACAAAAATACTCAAAAAGTGCCGGCAGTGCTAAGAAACCAAATATTAAACTCTGACAAAAATATATCAAAATGGAGCTGTCTGTTTCGAATGATCTTTTCAGAAATTTCACATAAAATTACAACGGGGGCACGTGAATACACATGCACAGCTTATTCTAGTCGCTCACTGGATGCGAAACTGTTCATTTTTAGAAAATTAACTTTTAACCCAATCGATAATTATAATGACAAGTATGAGCAACTGTAATACACAAAAGATATTTTATTAAACCTATCGACAAATCTGGTAATCGATCCACAATAACGGTTTCCTAAAATAACCTAAAAATAAGTAAACGAACCTTAAAACTAACAAGATCAGTATTAACAGTCAAATAACCGAGGGCAATTTCTGATTCTAAATATTTTGAAAATACCTACCAAATATGAAAGAAAACTATAATTTTGGAATTTTAATGAAATGCCACTAGAAAAAAATACAAAAGTGGCTTTCACATATCAGTAATAAACTGATATATGAATCCCCATCACTACAAAGCTATGAAATTTCTGGAAATAATAAAAAACTGTAATAGCAGTATCTCTACGTAACAGTTTGATTAAAAATAGAAAGACGTACCTTGCAGTTGGGAAGACTCTTTTAAAAAGATTTATCCTTTCCTAATATATCTATTAAATTTGGTGCAAATGAAATTAAAATGGCATTTTTTTCCAACTTGCAAAATTTTACGCATCGATTCAGAAAAAAAAGCGTGAGTACGGACAGGGAACACTCTGAAAGAGAAGAAAAATAAGAGAGAACTCAAGGGGTTGGACAGGACCAAGAGGCATCAGTAACATTTAGTTATCAACAGAAGGTAACAACAAGTAAATAGAGATGCAGCCAATTATGTGTGGGAATTTCCAAAGGCTGCAGAATTTAAAACCCATGGTAACTGCTTAAGTCAAGGGAATAGTTTGAGTGTGTGACGCTTTAAAACCACAGCAATGATCAATGGAAAGAGAAATAAGTGACAAAATAATCGATGAGAAACAGAAAATACAGACAAAAATCATGTAATACTAATGCGGAGACGTTTTTAAAGAAAAACATGACACAAAAGGCATAAAACAGTGTATGATTATATTTCAATACATGACTTCTGTATAACCAAAAAATAAAACAGAAAAATGACTGAGAGGAACGTGGCATTTCGTGTGCGATGCATGACAGAAGGTGACGTCTTCAGTTGTGTTTGGGCTTTTAGAGACCAGAAAGGAAGACATACTGTTCCCAGGGCAACGGGGACAGGAGAAAACGAAGACGCATAAGTGGCCCCGGAGGAGCAGGTCCGTGAAGACGGCAGAGGGACCAGCGCCACGAGAGGTTCGCCGTGGCGGCACCGCCCACGGGTGAGAACAGCGACGTCCACGCGCGCAGTTTGTGCCGGTTTGTGCCAGCCGGCGCCAGCTTTCGCTCTCATACGCGAACGCTGGGAGGGAGGCAGGCGGACTGATGAGGAACCTGCCGTCAGGGAGAAAGCTGTGGCTCTGACGCCGACCGCAGCTTCGGACATCGCAGCCCCAGCGCTTCCGAGTCGTTAGTACCATTTCCACGCATCGGCTGAACGCATTCAGGCTACTTACACATACGCACGTCCATGGCCTCGGGGACAGTCGGCTAGCGTGCGGGTGTAAAAACACTAGGGAACAGCAGCAAAACAGGTGCCCAGAGCCCCGGCCGCGAATGACAAGGGGATAAAGTTCAAATGACGACGAGGGCCATCGAAACGAAACTGCTATGCGGGCCCCGTCCCACGTCCTCGGAATCTCCAAAGGGGTCAGGAACGATTTCAGCGTTACCCTGCGGTGAGTGTGACTACGCAGGTGCGTCTCGGTCGTGGGGACGGTGCCAAGAGGCTTCGCGAGGGCACGTCCGGCCGCTCTGCGACCATGCCTCCGCCACGGGGTCCCGTCCAGGTGGCCGCACGCCCTCCGCGCACGGCGCCGGCTCCTCAGTCCAGTTTCTCCCACGTGCAAGGAGCATCAGCTTCACCCCACGAAAGGGGTCCCCACTCATCTCCAAGGCTGTCCTCGGTTGCGGTGAAGCTGGGGGCAGAAGCTATGGGCAGCTTCCTGCTCAGCCATCGTCCAAGAGGACACAAAGGACGTGCGAGAAGGTGACGGCACAGCGACGAGGCCAGCGCTGGGGCCGGCACGATCCCTGCACGGCGGGACGCGACAGCCATGCCACTGTGCGCAAACGACGGGGGGATGGCAGTTCCTTCTGGAATTTTCTAGCCACGAGGCGGCCGGATGCCGGTCTTGTCTCTCCTCACACTTCGCTAAGTGGGCTGATGCCGCCACGTCCTCCTGTTGCCCGCGTCTCGTCCCCACCTTGGATTTGGTGGCGGGGTGTCTTGGTCGCGCACTCACAGGCAGAGCTGTTTCACGCAACCTACGAGAATTTCTGGGCAGGACGGGACAACGGTGACCACGCGCTGCGGTGACAGCGAGCGTCGCTCAGTCCCTTCGGTGAGGAAACCGCGCCGCCCTGACGGTCCCAGATCCGGGCCTGAGCCCTGGCCCAGCCCGGCCTGGCCCGGCCCGGCCGCTGAACAGGCGCCCCAGCGAAGGCGGCGACCTTCCGTTTTGCCATGGGGGGGGCAGGGATTTTTCTGATTAAAACTCTCACTTTCAAGGTTATCCATAGTTAACTCCAAGAAAAAACGTCTAAGGAATTTGTCAGCACTGGATCTGGGCAGCACATCCCACAAATGATCTTCCCAAAGAGACTGAGCGGGCAAGGAAGGGGACATGAGGCTCGCACAGCTGTGGGTGCCCCGGGAGTGGGGCCCACATTTGCCAAGACTCCACTGGCCTCGTGAACTGTCTCCCCGTCAGCTCACTACACCCGAGCTCATCAACTTCCACGTTCCCCAAAGTGACTTCGTGCCACAGCCAGGCAAGCTTTCCTGCTCCCGACTTCTCATCCTCTGCCTGATTTACCCCCGAGGCCACGAAAGCGTTCGGTGAGCCCTGATCCTGCGCTGGGCAACGCGTCGGGTGTTTGTGGACCGTCATCGACAAGAAACGGGGATTCAGAAACTCTCTTTACAACCTGCGCTCATGAAGGCAGACGCAGGTTTGAGACGCGCCCTGTGAAGCACCCCAAAACGAGGAGAAACGGGATGAGGCAGTACCGACAGCCGCCGGCTGCGGCCCCCAGCACTCCCTCCACGGGGCTGGTGACATGACGCTGTGAGCCGCCAGAAAACGCGGCCGGAGTAACGCGATGCGCCTGCTGGTAAAGCTAGGTGGACGCCCCGTGAGGGCAGATCGGAGAGGCCACCAAACCGTCGTGAGGTGCGTTTCCCCGGACACTCGTGTCGTCGATGCTCCCTCTGGAAATCTGGCTGGGGGTGGGGCTAAGGCCGGCCTCACGGCACCTCCGGCCACCACCGGGCGACGAGTTGTGCACGCTCCAGCCTCCAGCGGTCGGCGCCACTGTCAACCGCTGGGTCTCCTGGGAGTATCGGAAAGCTCCCACGCAATCCACAGGCGCAACACACTCGTGCGCGAGGCCACCAGGTCTCAGGATGATTCGTCATTCAGCAACGCATAACCCGAAACGGCCTCCAATCCACCACTGCCACCGAGAAGCCATCAGGCTTCAGAGAAGCGGACATCAGCTCCGCGGCCACCAGGGCCCCTCCCTGACCGAATGAGCAGCCGGCTGCCCTCCCAGCCCCATCGCCGGGGGGCAGTCCTGGGACCAGGGACAGGCGTCCGCCTGGGGTCTGGAGGTACCGCTCCCGGGACTAAAGACAGGCACGCCGGTACCACCATGGAACGTAAGGGGGGGAGCGGAGAGCAAGCGGGGTTCAGGCAGGACTGTCACGGGTCCTGCGCCACTCACAGACCGGCCCTCGGCCCCCAGCCCTGCAGCCACTGTCCCCTGCCCGCCCACGTGGCCGCGCCCGCGCCCGCGCCGCGGCTCACCAACGCCAGCCCCGGTTTCACTCGCACCATGAAACTACTTGCGAAAGCCGCTTGGCTACTTCGCAAGTCCCACTTCCTGGACACCCGACCGCGTCCTTCAAAGCATTCGTTACGCCGCACGGACGGTCACAAACAAGCACAGCCACCGCAGACACGGATGCTCCCGCCACACCTGCGCGCCGACTCTGCCGCAGGGCGGAGGTTCCCGGGGGCCAGGTGTCTGCATCCGGGTGCTGCCCTGCTGGACCCCCGGCCTCCCCCTAAGCAGCCCTTCCCCTCCCAGAGGTCCGGACCCCTCCTACCTGTGGTTCACAGGTGAGACGCGCGAACGAAGCGACTGCACGGAGACGGGCTCCTGGCGTCCGCTGCTCATCTGCAGGTGCGTTTCTCTTCCACGCACGGCCCCCTGAGGAGGACACAACGTAGGCCACGTTGGATCCGGATGAGACGCCGGGACTCAAAGCCGGATGAGTGTACAACGCGGAGAGAGTGAACGGAGGTGACGTTTTCGCCTGCCCGGGGCCCTCCCAGAGCGCCTTCGGCGCGAACGTGCAGAATGCAGACGCGCTTTCGAGCGAATTCTGAATAATCTAAAGCCATAAAGCCCGACCTGCAGACCTTCTGAGATCCGACCTTGAAGGAAACAAGCCGTTCCCGGTTCCTCATTCATTAACCCATTACCTAACTCGAGTAGCTCCGCGGCTCCCCTCTAGCCAGCGGCCACAAACGTGGCGCTGCCTCGAAAGTCAGCCCTTCGCAGCGCGTGCCAATGACTGTCACCGCCACTGTCTGTCTGTGACCCGAGCCCCAACATTGAGCACGTACCTCGGACACGTCTCCCGCCTTATTCCTTGGGCGATCCGACTCTGTCTCGCTGTGAAGACGGCCGAACTGGTCTCTAAGTCATACGCTCCTCACGGTCACTCAGAGACGACTCCTCACGGCCGCCGGGAATGCAAAGCTGGACACGACAGCCCCCATTCCCGGGAGGCGGACAGGCAGACGTGAGGACGGGCACAGCCTGGCTGGAGCGCTGAGGTTCCTGTGGACGTCCTCAGAGGCACAAAGGAGAAGCAGCCCTTCTGTTCCCAGCTCTCTACGCGGCAATGGCGAAATTCTGCAGCCAAGTCTCCCGGACGTTCTGCTCAATGATGCGTTAGATTGTCACGCAGCAATATACAAATATACAGGTAAACGATGCTGTGCTATTTAACTTGTGGGAGTACAAAGTCTCGGAAAGAATGCCCAAACAGTCACCGTTGGAATCATCATAATGACAACACTGATGAATAAGCGTTACTGAATTTTTATCACATCACAATAATCCCATTCCTCCCGAATAGCAACCATTAACATTTCAGTAAGAACTAGAGGCATATGGACACATCTCTGTACACACAATGCATTTACGTTTGTCCCAAGTGACAATTTAAATATCGACTGAAAACAAACTTCCTCATCAGAATCAGAACACTTTTTTGGTGTTTGAATTATACTCATGATGAATAAGCTATACTCATGCCAACCTCTCTCTCGTTAATGTGTATTTCAGCTGCTCAATTTGTCAAGATCTATAATGTACTTTCTTCTTTGGAAATCTTAGCGTTGGAATAAGATCCCAGCAACGACGTCACACAATTTCAAAAGTTTTACACACTCAATTTTGATTGTCGCTGCCAAACTGCTGTTCAAAAACCATAGAGATGAATGTTTTGATCAATATCAGATAGAACCTCTAAGAAGTTTTCGCGATTTGTATCATAGGCAACTGAGATACAGCACTTTTGACGTCTGTTTGACTATCACGTAACATACAGCTATAACCGTTCACTGGAAAATTTCAAAAAGCTCTCAGAGAATTAAAAATATTCGTACCCAGACTTTCTCTTCTCATACAGATGCATATATATATATACATACACGAAGAGATAAAAAAACGGATATGGAGCTGTTTAATCCTTTTGTATAAAATTTAACTTACATTTCTATATAACACAAAGCAGGCTTCTAGAAATGTTTAGGACGGGACTACTACCACCATAATTTAAAAAATAAGATGTAAGCCAATAAGATGAGAAGAAGCATTAACAGATCTTGACTCCTAAAGCTAATTTTACAGATCCATATGCGCATACACACCTATAATATACACGGACATAACTGTACACATGGAAATTTGCGAAGACAACATTTACACAGCACAGCAAAATAATTCCTTTAGCAATGTGACTCTATCTTAAGTATGATTTAAAATGACAACTGCCAATATCTTCTTTTTTTCTAGGAATAAAAACATACCCCAGGGTTATTTTGTCACAAGTATACGATCTAACCTTTTCCTTTCCTGAGAACCTAATGGCATGAAGGTATTGAGTCCATCTGTCCATCCCTCTCCCCCAAACCCCTCTGAACAAAATGTCACGAAGCCTCAAGACGCCAGTTACCGCTAATTACCTATTACACTGCCGAAACATTACAGAAGCCAACTCGCGAGAGTCTGCAATGAAATAGTTACAAACGTGTATCTCGTGAAACTGTGCATTTAGAAAAACCGGATTTTAAAAAATGTTTGCAGCTCTTATTTACAAAGCCGGCTTGAATGTTGTCGTGCGGACCAGTTACATATAAAACTATCAGAGAGAGAATAAAATTTCACATGGAACACATCTCCCATGATTCAAACGTGTAACGCTGCACCAGCAACACGACCGCAGAGCTACGACCGCACAGCTACGCCTTCTTTTTTTCGACGTGCGAGTCCAGCACCGAACCACGGCTTCGAACTCTCCGAGGAGGGAAACGGGGAGGCACGCGAGGTCCTCACATTTCCCTCTCCTGGCGGCTACACAACCAGGTGACGAAACACGCGCAGCTCGAGAATCCACCATCCGCTCGAGCTCACTGCAAAGACACTTGGAGAAAATGAAACCGTGACATCGTACAATGGATTATTTACAAAATTATACTTTGTGAGACTCCGTACATCTAGAAAGACTAGATGTTCAAAATTAAAAACGCGTGTCTGCCTAGTATTTACAGAGCTGTCTTGAATACTGTCATGCAACCGCGGGAACACATACAGAGCTGTGTGTAGTTCCAAGAGGTAGTGTTACTTCTCTTAAAGTCACTTATATCGTAAATGTTTTCTTAAAAAAGAATATAAAAGACGAGTCGGGGAGGACGGACAGGCAGAGCACAGAGGGTTTCGGGGGGCTGGGACCCTGTGGCGTGCCGTGACGGGGGCACGCGTCCTCAGACTCACAGACTGCGACGCCAGGGCTCGGCCCCAACGTCAACTGTTGGCTCCGGGTGGCTGTCACATGTCAGTGTAGGTCCTTCAGCTGTACCCCGTGTGCCACCCTCGGGGGGGTGGCGGATAAGGGCACGATGGCCCACGTGCTGGGGTGGTAAAGGGGAAGATTGTGCGTGTTTGAGGGGCAGGGGGTACATGGGAAATCTCGGGACCTTTCCCTCAATTTTGCTGTAAAAACGGCTTTTAAGAAAGTCTTAATAAAAAATCTCGGTATAAAAGGACTGTATCGGTAAGCTTGGTACATCCAAAAACACCAAATGAATTTACACGGTGTCACGGCGTGACTTTTTGAACATACGATCGTACACGATACGACGGTCAACCATTCCGTGAAGATGGGGTAAGTGCATAATCTTGTCCACTCGAAACCGAAGGAATACATAAAGTTTACATGGCTCCAGGAGCTTGTTTATCAGTGATTAATTTCATTGCCACGTCTTTTTAAAAACAACGGTACTAGCAAATTTACAGTGAAATATTTACAAGATTATACTTCGTGAGACTCTCGACACATCTGGAAAATCCAGCTGTCTGAAACCGCCTGTTTCACTAGCTCGTCATTTACAAAGTTGCCTTGGTTATTGCCACGTGACAAACGAACACGCAACCACGTGTTTTAGAGGTTCCACAAACGTTCTTTAGAGAAACGATCTCATTCTGAACCTCAGCATATCCGGGAAAATAAGAGATGCCCGCATGTCCCTTCCGCAGAGGTATTTTGTATATAAAATGGAAACCAGTTTAATGATTAAAATGAGCTATAAACATTCTTTTACCCATTACTCCCTCTCTTCTCTGACAAATTATATACAATAGCAACTGCTCAACACAGCTTTCAAACAAACCCCTAAGGACCTATGGAGTTCTTAAAATAATTTGCAAAAGTTAAATATTTTGACCTTATAATTTAATAACGTGTTGACTATAATCTATGCACGTCCGCAGTCAACATACACCAAAAACAGAAAGAAAAAAGCATACATTAGAAACGAGATAAAAAAGCACCCACTATCCTCGTCCATATACCCCTCAGAACGAACTAAACATACAGAGAATAAAACCCTAACTACACTAAAACACTTCTGATGTTTAAACTATATCCAGCAATGTCTACATGTGTAGAAAAGACAGGTGTTTCAAAGATAAAACACAGCCATCTAAACATCGCACTCAATAGAGAGCTCATGTGCCATAATTTTAGGTGAAATAGATTTTTAAAAATTAAAACTGACAGGGATTTCTGTACATCTGCAAAATCAGATGGTGTAAGAACAAAAATCTGATCAAACGAACACACCTATCTAACTGCCCCAAACATACCCGGCGAAATGCAGACAGACGCTTCAGGTGACACTTCTACGGTGACAGGTATTTTTACCCTGGTTCACCGTTATCATACTTCGCCTGTGTGTGTGCGCGCGCGTGCACACGCACGGGAAAATGCTATCTCTACAAACCTAGGAAGTCCAGATGTTTCATGAGAACCTTGTGTACGGTGCATATAGTGGTCAAACGCTTCCCTTTTCTGTCCCAACACTGAACATCTAAAAGTTAGTTTGGAATAAGAAGATTTTACATGTTTAGATTATTTAAAATATAAATAATCATTTCTACACTTTAACAAAGCATGTCTGATTAAAACAATCTCAAGAACACAAAAAGAAACAAGCAAAAGCCCTCGAACTCAAGCCTAACTCACGAAGACACCCACTCTATGATCAATGATTCTACCGTTCACAATTCAATAAAAGTATGATTCTAGAATTACTGACAGAGATTAGAAATCCAAGTGTTTTATAAAACATTTCTCTTCCGTGTGTAAAATAATATAATCCCCCTCAAACACATCCCAGACACAGTATGGCAATTCAATTTGCCAAAATAGTGTTTTCACCTCTGTCAATCACTTTAGTCAAAAAAAAGTCAGTGAATCCTATGCAGATGTTATACATAAAAACATCTGTCCACCACGTAACTAGCAGCCTCACAATACCCTCTAGCAAGTAAACAAAAGTTCATAAACTAAACCTTCCTACCCCATCTGCGTCCAGCGAACCGAGGAGCACAGACTAAAGCTGAGCAATAATCATTTGGCCAAATAATCACGTTTAAATCCTATGGCTTTTAATAAAGTTTCACACACACATACGCCTGTGTATATGTATGTATAGATGCAAATATATGTATACACATATGAATATGTAAACAATCCTTGTATTTCAAAGACAAAATTAAAGTAAAAACTTATGACAATTTTATATACAACCATCTAAAAATATACTCCTCCTGCTACCCATTTAGGGAAAGTCTGCGCTGTGTGCAACATACCTATAAAACACGCAGTTATAGAAGTTCCTAAGCTTTAAACGTTGTAATAACTGCGTATTATGTAAACGTCTTACAAAAACATTCCTTTGTCAGTTCACGATTCGATGAACTCAGGTTTGACATGCCATTGCTGACATCCCCCATAAAAACATATACATCACCTGTACGACTAGAAATAAGGACTTTGGAGCAAGGACAATTCGCTATTATCAGTGAAAGTCGAATTCCACTGGCAAATGAAAACCTTGCTCACCTGTGATCTCGGTCAGCGCAGGCAGGGACTTCTACCTCCTACGAATGTGTTGTGTTCTCTCCATCTACAAATAAACCGGAAAACCACCAACAGGCACACCGGCGGTTACAATGCCATCTCCCCTATGAGCGACCTCGTCACCAAGCCGTGAGAGGTTATACCTGGTGCACATTCACAAGCTAAAAACTGAGCATGACGACTCAGTGACCACATGGAGAGGCCAGATCCAGCCTCTCTTAGCAAACGGAAAATCTTCTATTCTAGTAAGTGGACACGTGTCTACATTTATGAAACATTTACAACGACGTCTGTACATGCAGAAAATTGCACGTTAAACAAAAATATTAATTAAATCAATGACACTGCTGATTGTAACCAAATGTAGAGCAACATGTACCAGAAATAAGATAACGTTGCAAAACAATTTAACACGAAATCCGCTGGCAAAAGGAAAACAGCCGACCTCTGCTTAACGTCAGATATTTACAGACGGTCCCGCATCGGAGCGGTGGACGAGGCCCGTCCCGCACATCTGCAGCTCCCCAAAGCGCCTCAATTCAGCTTTTACTTCCCTAGTACCATGAAGCAGCCCAGAAACCCCTCGGCGACCAACAGAACTGGACTCTGACAGCACCCTGGACGGCAGGCTCTGGGCTCGGTGATGCGGCGAAACAGCTTTTCCCGTGACACGCAGAGCAGGGACAAGTCCACGCGACCTGAGCCCGGCCTCCGGTGCAGTAACGCCACCACAGCAGAGATGTCACCGCGGAGGCCGTTTGCATGACACCCCCGCATCTACGCAGAGCGACAGATGTGGACAGAACCACCTGTCCCCACCCACAGCAGCACCCGCCAAGGGCTGTCTAAGGCCCGTCGTTCAGAGTCCCCTAATTCAAACTGTTAACGATGACGATACATTGGGAAATGTCGCGAAGCAATTATACTTGCTTATTTCATACCCATTATTCTCAGAATGACACCTGGCACCTTAGTTTTCCCGATTAATGCGACAGGTTCCCCCCTCCAGGTCCCCCCCCAACCCCCTGCTTTCCATGAGCACAAAAAACATACACAGAATCCTGTAGCTTTACAAAACGTCCTCGCGATTCCTCTCTGAAATATTTTCCCGGAAACGATGTTACAAAACAGGTTTTTAGACACTTTCCTAGAAAACCAGCTCTGTTATCACATGAACCGTTAACAAAGGATGCAACAGAGACTTGTTTACAAACGTAGACTCTGCGCGTCAGCATTACATTCCGGGAAACCTCAAGTAAACAAATCAAACAATAAAACCTTCGCGTGCTGAATTCCCTGCCCACCTCCTAACACCGATGAACAGTGTGTGCACATTCCCCGCTCGCTGGGTTTTATATGTAATTCCTCTTCACGCCACGAGCTGAACACAATACCCCTGAGACTCTGAACACGCTGTGGGGCGGCACGTGTCCCCTGAACATGCTGGCAGGGAAGGGGAGACGTCCCAAGATCCGCGTGCCACACGTGCGTCCAAGCGCCGCACGTGATGGCTCTTGCTGGTAAGTGCTTCGATGGGGAGATGATGCTCCGCAGCCAGAAAAACGTCGTTTTCCCCCAAACCCAAAGACGTCCAATGAATGTGGACATCTGAAGGGCAAGATGAAGTCAGGGCGCTATAAAATGAACTTATTTCATCTGACTGGAGCCGGGGAAGCTTCTGGCTGGCTCCAGACGCGCTGTCCTTCCCTTTCTGCCCGCATGTCCCCGCAGGGCTGGTCACAGCCACCGGACACCGTCTGCAGCAGCGCGACGCTGTGGGAAACACGCTCTGCCTGGGCAGACGCCACCCACACGCTCGCTCCCTGGGTGGCATCAGGACGGGGCTGTCCTCACGAGGGCACCGGACACATTTCTGGGGATTCGAGTGGCAGAGGATGCGTGTGAAGGAACATCCCAGGCCTCAGGAATCCACACGGTCAGTGACTGAAAGTGGAGACTTTCCCGTTTGGGCACAAGACGCTCTGTTACCAGTTTATATAAACCTTCGTCCTGTTCTCTAAGCACAGCTCATGTCTAAGGTTCTGGAAACAGGCCACCTTCCAGGACACGGTGCGGTTCTCAGCGTCATTCCCACAGACCTCTGGAGCCGACAGGTGAATCAGAGCCTCTGAAGACAGAAGTCAAGGGACCGGTTTGAAGTTTCAATACAGCTGACCGAATGCTCAACTACAACAGCCCCGAACAGCCACCCGATGGCGTCGAGGCGCCCACCATGCGGTGACGCCCTAAGAGTCGGGACGAAGTCCTTGTCCATCTTTCTTGGCACCGTTCCGGTCCTCAGACGACAGACACTTCACCTTTTCACGTCTCTGTAAAACCGACAAACGTATCATACGATGGTCTTTCCACGATGGTTACAAGGGACCGAGGTGCTTCACGTGTTCACCTGCCGGGACCTTCTTCTCCGAGTTACCTGGACGTGTTTTCGTCACTTTAAAAACAATTGTTCAAAGTCTTTTGTTTTATACCGAGCGGAGCGTGAGGCTCGCCACCCCACCCTCTGCTCCCAGCGGCACGAAAAGCGCCCACGTCTCTGGACTCGAACCTTTACGGACAGAGGGGAAGTGAGGCCGGAGCCGGAAGCCGAACCGCCCACCCCGGGCGGCCGATCCTCGCGCCCGCTGTCCGTCTGCACGTCGGCGGAACGGAAACGAGTCACGGTCCGTCAAACGCCTGATGGCTGCCGGCCGCCCCCGTGAGGGAGGAGATCGGCAGAGTCAGTCTTTGCCTTTCTAGAGCCGCCTTCCCCACTTGGCTGCATTCCAGGCTTAGACAGAAAGCCATGGTTTTGATGAAAGTTTCTCCGTTACGACCTCGGCCACTTTGATGGATGGGTGCTGCTGTCGTCACTGTGACCTCCCTCAGGGAAAACGCCCCGTGTCTGCGAGTCAAGGCCCTGACGCCCCGTCTAGCTCACCGGAGGGCAGAACACGCGCCGAAGACCACGAGGAAAATGCAAGGCCCCGAAGTGCCCGCCGCCCCCCAAAAACGACGACGGCAACGTCACTCGATAACCTGTGCGCAGTCGTCCGACACAGCGGTCACTCGTTCTGTCCCGTCCAAGCCACAGAAGAGGCTCGTTTCAAGCGAGTTCCTTCCTAAGTCGCCGTTTTCAAAAACCTCCGTGATTTTTCATCGTCTTCGGTCCAAGCCACCGAAAACCATGTCCTTGTTCCCGGCCTGCGTCCCTTCTTCAGTGGCCTCGGCACGGGAGGGACTCGGACGTGACGGTCTGTGCTCGTCCTCCCTTCCCAAACCCAGGGGATCCTGACTAAGCGGCGAGCTTTCCGAATCCGCGGGTAAAAGCGCACAGAGAAGCGTCGCCAGAACACAGGACGAGGCTTCAGCCAACACCCACGGCCCAGGGCACCTTCGCAGCCCGCCTGTGACGAGCAGGCCGTCCCCCAGAATCTGCTGGCCGCCGTCTCCACAGAAGACCGCCCCGCCCCTACGGCGATCGAGAAGGGACAGACTGGGTGACGCCGCTGGCCGCAGCCGGTGCCTGAAAGTGAACACAACATGGCAGGGGACAGAAGCTGTCCCCTGTGCCCGCCGCACAGGGCAGCCTTCCTGCTGCCCCAGAATGGAAGGGTCTCAGAGCTGCCCTCGATCCCCACGTCACCTCTCTGCGGACCTTGGGCACGCCGAGGTCACCTCAGACCGGTCCCCTCTCCCCCGCCTCCCTCCCCGCCCCATCTACAGCCACCTTGCCCACCACTGCCTCTGAGCCCTCACCCGACGCTGTCACAGATCAGCCAAACCCCAGACCCCCTGCAGCACTGGGAGGCGTCAGGATCAAGAAGAACCATGACACACGTGACCCTCAGGCCGGCCCTCCCCCACGCATGACACCCCAGCTGGCTGGCAAAGCAGCAGCACCCTGGGCATGGCCCTGCTCAGACGAGGCTCGGCCACCACCACCAGCACCCTTTCTCCCAGGGGTGAGCGACCGTCCTCGGCTGCACCGCGCGACCACGGGGGAGGACCCCGGTCACCGCCACCCTCAGCGGATCCCAACTCATCCCTCTCTGTTCTCACGTGATTCTGCCAGTAGGACGGCGCTGGCGACCTCGACTGGCTCGGCACACTGACAAACTGACCCAACCACGAGGCCCGAGCTCACCCGCTTCTGGCAGAACGGGGGAGACACCGTCCGCACGCCTCAGGGACACTGTTCCCTCATCCGGGCCCAGCTGCATCTCATGGATGCTTGTCACTGACACTGCACGGACACCCACCTCATTCACGCGCACGCACGTGTGCACACACCCCGACAAACGCGGACGGCTTCAGGAACGAGGCCTTGCTGTGTTCTGCTGTCCGTGCAAACTTCTTCATTTATGTTTTTTCCAAATCGCTATCTGATTACTATTCGACGCCCTCACGACAGCTTACGAGCAAAGCACATGCACCTGGTCACGGGCCGTTCAGCACAGACAGCTAAAGATCTGTCACCCGTACAGGTAGACAGATACTGAAGTACGACGTGAGATGAAAAACTCGATCAAAAACGCGTGGCATTCAGCAAACCGGTTCCCGAAGGCTCAGCGTCCCCAACTGCGAACGGCCAATCTCGCCCCCTCGAATCGGTGTGAACACTCCGAAGTCTCCAGCTGTGTCTTGCCGACACACAGAAGAGAGGCAACTAAGAAACACGAGAGCACAGTGCACGCGAAAAATGCCCGTGCGGTCTCGTCTCACGCCGAAGCGGCATCTCCAGCAGACGGCGGTCCTCACGCGTGCGGTCACGGGACCCGAGCCACAGAAATCGGGACACGGTCTCAGTGAACCGTGGCACAGAGCGGGAGCTGAGGGATCCTAGCAACGGGGAAAAACACAGCGGATCCAAGTCCCCTGAAGCTGTCACCGGACGTGCACGGTGAGGAGGACAAAGGGAGATGGCAGCGGGCACACGCAGGGGGCGGCAGAGCTCGGAGGACGGGCCCCGAGTCCCCGGACTGACACCCTGGCCGGACTTCAGAGCACTCACGTGCCACCTTCATCGTGCTCAGGAAGCAGCTCATCATAAGCCCAGCCAGGGTCCTTCCCAGCGACGGGTCGCCTGGGAGGCCAGCGCATGCAGACGGGACAGCCCCGGCTCGGGAGAAGGAACGCCACCTCTATGTCACACACAGCTGGCGGCGATGTCGTCACCGAACCGGAGAATCCACTCCCCGAGCAAATCAGCCAAAGAACCGAACGCTGACACACCCCAAGCCTACCTCCGACAGAGACCACCACAGACGGCACCCACGCCCGCTGTTCCCCCGGCGACCCCTCGCGACCCGAGTTCAGGCCGCAGATTCCACAGAGCACCCCAGGGCTGAGCATAAGACAGTGACGTGGCCGAATCCACGCGGAGGGGCCAAGGCGGCCGAACAGGCACCACATGGAGCTCAGCAACGGGCCCCGGGCGCCACCGTCTGCGGGGCCGTGACAGCCCCAGCTGCGTTCCAACGTCCGGAGACCGAGGGCCAGGGGAGGATGGTGACGCAGTCCCGATGTGACCATGGAAAGATAAGAGCACAAAGCTCCTTTCCTGAGGTGAGTCACCTGACGGATAGGAAGCGCCTGTGCCGGCAACTGCGTCTCTGACTGTATTTTGCTACCGCGGCACGAACCATCGCACACGGGGTCTGCGCCCGTGACGGGTGCACAGGGAGCCCAGAGCCCGGGCGGCACATCCCCGCCATTCCGGGTCGCGCTGTCGTCCGACGTCCAGCGAGCTGAGGCCTCCCGAGTCCTGGCCGCCTCGCCCGCCGTTTACCATTGGTCCTGCTCGCCAGAGGGAGGACGTGCCCGCAGCCTCTGAACCACTTCTGTCCCTCGTCAGGGCCTCCCCTGGGTGGGCAGCCGGGCGTGGGCAGCACGGGGCGCAGGGCCCCACTGTGGTGATGCCGAAACTGCTGTCCCCGGCCAACCTCCTGGCCGACCTCCCGGCCACCAGGCCACCGGGCGAGCTGGCACACCTACCAGCAGCGCGGGGCGGCCAGCGCTCAAGGTCTGTCCACCGTTTGAGAATCTGCACGAAGCAGAACCTGGAGCCACCCCCAGGGACAGCCCGCTGCCCACTGACTGGGGACAGGCGTCACCTGCTGCCCGCTGACTGGGGACAGGCGTCACCTGCTGCCCACTGACTGGGGACAGGTGTCACCTACTGCCCGCTGACTGGGGACAGGCGTCACCTACTGCTTGCTGAGTGGGGACAGGCGTCACCTACAGCCCAGCCTGCTCACTGGGGACAGGCCTACGCTGCGTCAACGCCCGAAGCTGCCTGTCAGTGTTTGCATCCGGAACACACACGGTGGCGCTGGATCCCACCGAGCGTCTCCGGGGCGTGGTCACTCACTGGGGACAGGGCCTCTCGCCCCATGACTGCAAACAGCAATTTTTCTGTCTCCACTTTCCGACCCC